>NW_024751366.1:232500-320000 GCF_018991925.1 Homarus americanus
TGTGGTGGTGTGGTAGTGGTTATGATGGTGGTAATGGCAGTATTGTTGATGGTGGCGGCAGTGGTTAATAGTAATGGTGATTGTGGTGGTAGTGATGACGGTAGTATTTGTGGTGATGGTAGTGGTGGCGGCAGTAGTTGATGTGATGTGGTAGTGGTTATGATGGTAGTAATGGCAGTATTGTTGATGGTGGCGGCAGTGGTTAATAGTGAATGGTGATTGTGGTGGTAGTGATGACGGTAGTATTTGTGGTGGTGATGGTAGTGGTGGCGGCAGTAGTTGTTGTGATGGTGTGGTAGTGGTTGATGATGGTGGTAATGGCAGTATTGTTGATGGTGGCGGCAGTGGTTAATAGTAATGGTGATTGTGGTGGTAGTGATGACGGTAGTATTTGTGGTGGTGATGGTAGTGGTGGCGGCAGTAGTTGATGTGATGGTGTGGTAGTGGTTATGATGGTAGTAATGGCAGTATTGTTGATGGTGGCGGCAGTGGTTAATAGTAATGGTGATTGTGGTGGTAGTGGTAATGGTGGTAGTGATGACGGTAGTATTTGTTGTGGTGGTGGTGATGGTAGTGGTTATGATGGTGGTAATGGCAGTATTGTTGATGGTGGCGGCAGTGGTTAATAGTAATGGTGATTGTGGTGGTAGTGGTAATGGTGCTGATAGTTTTGTTGTTCTTGGTGGTAGTGGCGTCGGTGGTGTTCACAGGATCCAATAACACGAAAATGCATTTTTTGTGGTAAATTTAACCTGAAAAAATTCCATTCCATTTCACGAGTAAAAACCAACAACAAAAAAACTGAACATTATTGCCTCGGATTACTGCATTAATATCAATGTGCTGACGTAAATAAAAAAAATGTATAGGTACAATTGTGGGATAACTTGAACAATAGACACCCCAACTTATTTCACATGATGATTAAAGGCTAACCTAACCTAACCTAACCTAACCTAACCTAACCTAACCCTCCCAGATAGCGACAGGGTGTTTAATCATAAGGTTTACCTGATAGAATGTAACTTACCTTTTTTTTTAATTTTCTTTCTTCACAGGTGAGTTGGTCTAATGTGGTCAGAAGATCTTGTTAGGGGAGGGAGGAAGGAAGTTAAAGTGGATGGATGTGGTGGAGAGAGACGTGTTGAACTCCAGAGAACCTAACTTGTATCTCCTGAGGATGACAGAAGGAAGAAGGAGGAGAGGCTGTTGTATACCTGTTGTAATTAAAGACGGTCAGGTAGGTGGCGACGAGGTTTGTTGACTTTATGTGGGATTGTCGAGGTTTGGTGTTGTGATGGGGTGGTTCATGTATGGTGTTTTCATGGGTACATAACACACACACACACACACACTCACAAACACGTACGCTCACAAACATGTACACTCACAAACACCTACACTCACACACGTACATTCACACACACGTACACTTACAAACACGTACACTTACAAACACGTACACTCACACACACGTACACTCACAAACACGTACACTCACACACACGTACACTCACAAACACGTACACTCACACACACGTACACTCACAAACACGTACACTCACAAACACGTACACTCACACACACGTACACTCACACACATGTATCACTACAAACATGTACACTCACAAACACGTACACACACACACACACACACAACACACACACACACACACACACACACACACACACACACACACACACACACACACACTGCCTAAAACGAATATGACTGACACATATTAGTCACATCAGTCACATATTTACAACTCTATTGTGGCTGTGATCAAATCAATCACTCTCGCTAAATCGCAGCTTAATTGAATAGACGTGGCCTTACATTAACTCGTTATGGGTCATATTATGTTAAATGAGGTTAACGAATCTGTCAGGTTAGGGAGGAGAGTCGTGTCGATGGTTGTCCTGGGCTGTCAGCATATGTCATGGTGTATTGCGACTGTCGTTTTGCATGTATACAGTATGAAGGTTAGTGGAGGTCGGTTACTAGCTGAGGGATATGAGGTGAGGGAGTTAGTGGTGTGGGGGATGTGGCTCAGGTAGGAGGGGTGGGGTTGTGTGGGGAAGGGTGGGGTTTGTGGGGAGGGGTGGGTGGGTCGTGGGGTGGGGAGGATGGGGTCGTGTGGGGTGGGAGGGATGGGGTCGTGGGTGTGGGTGGGATGGGGTCGTTGTGGGAGGGATGGGGTTGGGTGTGGGGGGGATGGGGTCGTGGGTGGGAGGGATGGGGTTGTGTGGGGTGGGAGGGATGGGGTGTGTGGTGTGGGGAGGATGGGTCGTGGGGTGGGGAGGATGGGGTCGTGGGAGGGGAAGGGAAGGGCAGTATTTTGTTTAATTGAGTGATGTATTGTTTTAAATAAATAATATGGAAAACAACGGTCAGTGACCCCGTCAGCTATCAGTTACTGCCACCACCAACACTGACCACCACCAGCACTGACCACCACCAGCACTGACCACCACAATCCACCTAACCTTCACCAAGTGCAGCCTACCACCACCCCGTGGGTCGATCAGTAATGAGGTAAAGTATTGGGGTCAGGTCAGGTGGGGGTAATTCCCTGAAATAGTTGGTGAGTGAGATCAGGTTGAGGGCCTCATGACACGTGTACAGGGTAGGAGGGGACCAGTGTCTCACATAAGGCTCGCGTGTTGGTACAGTATTTTGATCCAAGAAACGAAAACGAACTGAAACTATCTGAGAATATTGTAATCTACAGTCGTTACTGTATTCTTAATTAAAAAGTTAGAGTTACTGTATTTTTGGGCGCAATACTAGGAGTTTTTCATCTTTTATTACATTATATATAATTTGCCAAACACCATTTGTTTCACTGGTTTTATATATTTTTATGTTTCAGAAAAAAAAAGATTACTGGTTTCAGTTATAATCAAAACACCGCTTAATTCCCATGGACGATTTAAACACGAACTTTTTAAACTCACTCGACAAATGTAACCAAAAAGAATGGGAACTCGCGCTCAAGTTGCAGACAGCACCCTGGGTCCATCGTGACGTCACTTGTAAACAAACTTTCAGCTCGGGGATTTTCACACTATGTTTTTAATATGTTGGATTATGCTGTGGTTGTACTGGAATGACCTTGTTTCGATGCTTATTATTATTATTATTATTATTATTATTATTATTATTATTATTATTATTGTTGTTGTTGTTGTTTTTGTTGTTTTTAATGACTGATTCAGTTCCACCGTGCTTGTGTAGAAACATTTTTTTTAATTATTTCCCTTCTGACGCCGTTTAAGATGTTGAAGAGATTAAAGCGACGTATTTATTCATAGAAAGGAAAGTGCATCAAGATTCTGAAGGACTTCTACCCGGCTTGAGAACGAATAAGTTGTTAGTGTAGAGCAAAGACGCGCAGAAGCAATAGTTATGGAAATGAATAGATTTTATAGGTAGGATGGGTTAGGTTAGGTTAGGTCTCTTTTTTTCTCCTCTCTCATCTTCTCTTCTTTCTCCTCCCTTCTCTTTCTTTCTTCTTTCTCTTTCTTTCTTCTTCTCTTCTCCTCCCCTATTCCCTCCTCTTCTCCCTCGCCATTCTTTGCCTCTCTTCCCCTTTTGCTAAAGTTGCCCTTCAGACGTCTTCCCTGCCCTCCTCCCCATTACACTCCTTGCTCCCCCTTTAACCCCCTCCTTCCCCTTACATCACCCTTCTTGCCCTCTCACCCCTTCCTCCTCCCTTTCACCACCCTTCTTCCCCCTACATCACCCTCCTCCCCCTTGACACTACCTTCCTCCCCTTCCACACCCCTCCTCCTCACACCCCTCCTCCTCACACCCCTCTCTCACCCTTCTCCCCCTCTCCCCTTACCTCCCCTTCTCCTTTCACCCTTCTCTCCCTCTCTCCCCCCTCTCCCCTTCACACCCCCTCCTGCCCCTTCACAACCCCCCCACACCTCCCACCTCCTGCCCCAAAAGTATTGTTCCACCAAAATAACTTCCATACGTCATGGCCCACTAACACCGGGTCAGCTCGCTGTTCACCAACCCGGAATCAACTGGGAATTACATCGATTCCAACACGGATTGTTGTCAAATGGCGGGTTGTCTGCTGGGTGCGGCTGTTTATCATCGTTATACATAGATTTAGGGATACGGAAATGGTACGTGTCCGTGTGACCGTTATGGCGTCCTTCCTTGTCCGTTTTTGGCGTCCTTCAGTGTTCCCGTTGTTTTTTTTTTGGCGTCTTTCCGTGTTTTTTTTTCCGTAGCAGAACTAAAAAAAACAAAAACAGTTTTACTTATACTTATAAAACTTGTATCAATGAGTTTGTTTGTTTGTTTGTAAGTTTTATTGATTATGGTGTATTGATAACAGTAATTTCAATATAACATTAAATTACCACGAAAGAAGGGGAGAGGGAAGAAAGAGAGAAGGAAGGAGAGAAAGGAAAGGAAGAGGGAGATAAAGGAGAAACAGGAGAGAACGAGAAAAAAAGAAAGGAAGGAGAGAAGGACTGGAGGGAAAGAGAAAGAATGGGAGAAAGAAGGAAGAAAAGGAAGGTATGAAAGAAGAAGATAAGGAATGGGGGCAAGACAGAATGAAAGAGGGAGGGAGATTAATGAGAAAAGAAAGGAAGGAGAAAGAAGGAAAGAGAAAGATGAGGAGGAGGAAGGAAGATAGGGAGGAGGAGGAAGGAGAGAAGGAATGGATGAAGGGAAAGAAGGGGAGAAAGGAAAGGAGGAGGGAGATAAAGAAGGGGAGAAAGGAAAGGAGGGAGATAAAGAAGGGGAAAAGGAGAGAATGGAGAGAAGGAAGGAAGGAAGGAGAGAAGGGAAAGAAGGTGGGAGACAAAGAAGGAGAGGAGGAAAAAAAGGAAAGAAGGAAAGGAGGAGGGGAGATAAAGGAGAGAAGGAAGGGAAGAGGGGGAAGAAAAAGGTGAAAAGGAAGGAAGGAAGGAAGGAAGGAAGGAAGGAGAGATAGCTGATAATGAACATGTCAGATACACACAAGTTGTTTTACGATATATAGTTACCAGTCAGTTGGTGGCCGATGATTCTTGACAGTTCCTATGATTTTTTATTTTATTTTTATATTTTATTTTATTTAATTTTTTTGTTTGTTTATTTATTTGTATTTTTTTATTATTGTTTGTCGTTTTATGGATTTTTTTTAATTATTATTTTTATTTTTTGTGTGAGTTTGTCTTTTGTTATTGTTTGTTTTAATGGATTTTATTTATTTTTATTTTATTTTTTAATGTTTTCTTTTGTTTATTTTTATTAGTGTTTGTTTTCTATGGATTTTGTTTTGTTTTGTTTTATGTTTTTTTATGATTTTATTTTATTTTTGTGTTTTCTTATTGATTTTGTTTCTGTAATTCTTTATATCTTTATTAACTTATACTTAACATAAATAGAGAAAGATAGACTGACTTTTGTTATTCTTCTTCTATTATTTTGTCATTAAAGATTTTTGTATAATCAGTAAATTAAAAAAAAAATATCATATATAAATCCATCAATTAAGGAAGGTAATATTTGGTACACCTGTGTGGAGGAGGGGGGAGCACATGAAGATTAGACACCCAAGCTTATTTTATCAGTAGATTAGACACCCAAGCTTATTTTATCAGTAGATTAGACACCCAAGCTTATTTCACCTGAAGATTAACCACCCTAAACTGAGGTGTCTAATCTTCAGGTGTTCCCAATATACCCACCACCTTTAAACCGTTGCGTAAGTGGACCAATTAGCAGCGTTCTCACATACCCATTACAGGGGATCAAATTAATTTAAGGTAGGAATTTTTAAGATTACAAAACCCGGGGCTGGGAGGGCACTAAGGCAGAGAAACCCGGTAAAGAAGGTAAGATTTTGACCTTAATGGAGGAAATGAGAACTTAATTGGATCAAGAAAGTGTTATACAGACCCTGGGAAGTGGAGATAGATAGATAGGTAAAGAAATAGACAAGGTGAATAGATAGGTAGATAGATAAATAGATACATAGATAGGTAGATAGAGTGATAGATACATAGATAGATAAAGAAGGATAATTAGTTGATATTGAAACATTAAACAGTTTATTTAGCCAGAAGAACGCAGATATATACTGTACATTTGTCTCAAGGAAGTATTATGTAACATTTAGTATCATCTGGAATAGTACAGTAGCATGGTGGTAATACGAACATCTCATAATGTTACCACGGTTATCACTTCAATATTTATTTATTTTATTTATTTATTTATTTTATTTTTTTTACATTTATATTAAAAGTATATACATAATTTATAGTGGAATTGAAAAACATAAATATGATGAGGGAAGCAGTACAACATGGGTTGTATTAAGGTGGAACAAAAAGACAGCTGTCAGGATTGTGTCTAGTTGGCAAATATATTTATTGCAGTGGTAATTTCTATCTATCTACATGGCAATTTCTGATAAAACGGTTTTGGTGGTACAATAAAGGCAGGTATATAAAGTAGGTATTACAAAAAATAATAATACTTAGACAATAGATATTTTTTAAGAGATGATTAAATCCTCTCTTTAAAGGTTTTAAAGTAAGGGAGCGTAGTCTTCGCTCGGATGGGTGGGGGTAAGTTGTTCCACACCTTCACACCATGATATTTTGTGGAGATCTGGGACAGAGGAGCGCATGGGGTGGGGAGGGGGGGGGTGGTCTTAGTAGCTCTGGGTGCCTTAAGTTGTATCTCTGATTATTCCGGAACTGGAAATAATTTTTGTCAAGCAAGTGATTGTCAGATTTGTAAACAAACAGGGCACAGCAGTAGGTGTTAATATCCTCGAATTTTTACATTTTCAATTTAGCAAATTGTTCGTTTGTGTGATCAGCGTTTTCAAGTAGGTCATTGTCTGCATAACTCTTTTGTGCAGTAACCAGAGATTGTGTTTTTGAAGAGTCAGAGGCCCCCATGGTGTGTGACAGTGTATCAGGTGTTGGTAAACAAAATCATAATAGATTTCTTTCATTGCTGTAAGAGTGAGTGACTGAGGTGTATGATACATGATACTGTACTGTTTATTGACTTTACTGCTAATGGTTTGAATGTGATTTCTCCAGCTAAGTTTCTCATCAACAATAACCCCAAGGAATTTGGTATTTTGTTCGCATTTGTGGACTGTATTACCAAGGTACAGGGGGTCCAAGTCTGGGGGTAAGTTTATCCTTCTGTGAAAGATTGTGTAGTGTTGTTTTTTTCTCGAGGTTTAAGGTCAGTTTATTACTTATTATCCAGGTCATGACTTTAGGGAATGGAGATCTGAGTTGCTGGCGTAGAAATTATTATCGTCTGCAAATAATTTGGGGGCTGCTGGGGGTCCACCTTCCCGAGAGTCCCTCACAACTAGGGTTTTATGACTGAACGTCACGTGTTTCCCTTGTCTCCTGCCTTCTTTAAACTGGTCCATTTGCTGTTGGCGGGCTTTAGTCGTACCTGGGCATAGGTCCTCGTTGACGAAGATAGTGGTGCCTTTCAGCTTACTGCGCCGATGGAACACTCGGTCACGGTCAGAGGGGGGTGAGAATTTTTTTCTGATGTCACGTGGGTGGGAGGGAGGGAGGGAGGGAGGGAGGGCGGGCTGGATATGTAAAATAAGATAGACAAACAAACAAACAGATAGACAGACAAGAGAGTTAGCTTGACACAAAGACAGAATGATAATTGACTACAGAAAGACAGAATGAATAGGCAAGACACACAGACAGACAGACAGGACGATAGTTGGCTAGACAAAGACAGGATGACAGTTGGCTAGACACAGACAGAGAAAGATTATTGGCTACGAGAAGACAAAGCAGCCAAATATACCCACCTGTTTAGACGACAGATCAACAGGTCGGGGAGGTGTGTGGCGGCGGGAGGACCTTGACCCTAGCCTCTACCACCACCAACACCCACAACCACCACCAACCACACCAGCAACCACCACTCACTCCACCCAACCACCTACCACCACCACCACACCACCTCCACCACCACCACCACCACAATCACACCACCACCACGGGCACCACACTGGTAGGTCTTCTTCAATACTGCCTTTAATATTTACTGACGGCGTGGTGAGACTTGGTTCTGGTTAGAGAGGGGTGGTATAGAGGTGGTGTTGAGGAGAGGTGTGTTGAAAGAATGGAGATGGTGTGAGAGAGGAGGAGGAAGAGGAGAGGAGATGGTGTAGAGGAGAAGGGAGATGGTGTAGAGGGAGATGGTGTGAGAGGAGAGGGGAGATGGTGTAGAGGAGAGGGAGATGGTGTAGAGGGAGGGAGATGGGTGTGGGGGAGAGGGAGGAGGGTGGGAGGGGGAGGAGAGAGAGGGAGATGGTGTGGGGAGGAGAGGGAGAGGGAGAGGAGAGGGAGGTGAGAGGGAGGGACGGTGTGGAGGGGGGACGGTGTAGAGGGGGAGGGAGACGGTGTAGAGAGGAGACGGTGTAGAGAGAGGGAGATGGTGTAGAGGGAGAGGGGACGGTGAGAGGGAGATGGGGTGTAGAGGGAGGAGGAGATGGTGTAGAGGAGGGGAGGAGATGGTGTAGGAGGAGAGAGAGATGGTGTAGAGGAGGGGAGGGAGATGGTGTAGAGGAGACGGGAGATGGTGGGAGGAGAGGGAGATGGTAGAGGAGAGGGAGATGGTGTAGAAGAGAAGGAGATGGTGTAGAAGGAGAGGAGATGGTGTAGAAGAGAAGGAGATGGTAGAGGAGAGGGAGATGGTGTGAGGAGGAGGGGAGATGGTGTAGAAGAGAGGAGATGGTGTAGAAGAGAAGGAGATGCTGTAGAGAGAGAGACGGGGTGAGAGGAGAGAGAGACGGTGTAGAGGAGAGGGAGATGGTGTAGAGGAGAGGGAGATGGGTAGAGGGGAGAGGGGAGATGGTGTGGAGGAGAGGGGAGACGTGTAGAGAGAGGGAGATGGTGTAGAGGAGAGGGGAGACGGTGTAGAGGAGAGGGAGACGGTGTAGAGGAGAGGAGACGGTGTAGAGGAGGGAGACGGTGTAGAGGAGAGGGAGACAGAGGAGAGGAGACGGTGTAGAGGAGAGGGAGACGGTGTAGAGGAGAGGGGAGACGGTGTAGAGGAGAGGGAGACGGTGTAGAGGGAGAGGAGACGGTGTAGAGGAGAGGGAGACGGTAGAGGAGAGGGAGACGGTGTAGAGAGAGGGAGACGGTGTAGAGGAGAGGGAGACGGTAGAGGGGAGAGGGAGACGGTAGAGGAGAGGGAGACGGTGTAGAGGAGAGGGAGACGGTGTGAGGAGAGGGAGACGGTAGAGGAGAGGGAGAAGGTAGAGGAGAGGGAGAAGGTGTGGAGGAGAGGGGAGAAGGTGTAGAGGAGAGGGAGATGGTAGAGGAGAGGGAGATGGTAGAGGAGAGGGAGATGGTAGAGGGGAGAGGGAGATGGTGGGGAGAGGAGGGGAGATGGTGAGAGAGGGAGATGGTGTAGAGGAGAGGGAGATGGGGAGAGAGGGGAGATGGTGGAGGAGAGGGAGATGGTGTGGAGGGAGAGGAGATGGTGTAGAGGAGAGGGAGAAGGTGTAGGAGGAGAGGGGAGATGGTGTAGAGGGAGAGGGAGATGGTGTAGAGGAGAGGGAGACGAGTGGAGAGGAGGGAGACGGTGTAGAAGAGAAGGAGATGGTGTGAGAAGGGGAGGGAGATGGTGTAGAAGAGAGGAGGTAGAGGAGAGGGAGATGGTGTAGGGGAGAGGGAGATGGTAGAGGAGAGAGATGGTGTAGAGGGGAGGGAGATGGTGTAGAGGAGAGGGAGATGGTGCAGAGAGAGGGAGATAGGGGAGAGAGGAGAGAGGGAGGAGAGGGAGATGGTGTAGAGGAGGGAGATGGTGAGAGGGAAACCAATAGTTGCAATGGCCAGAGGGAAATAATTGCAGTGGTTGGGGACGAGAGAGAGAGAGAGAGGAGAGAGAGAGAGAGAGAGAGAGAGAGACCATTGTTCTCAAGTAAGAAGACTCCCTTTGAGCGACAGAGTATACTAGAGTGCTGGGGAGGTGTAGGGGGGCGGAGGAGGTCACCCCCACCTGTTGTTCATCCTCACCCCTTCTTGCCTCTTCCTCTCTCCTGAACTCACTATTGCTTCTGCCTGCACCCCCTACCCCCCTCCCCTCCCCACCACCCCGCCTTGCCTCTTGAAACCCGACATATTCATTCACACACCAAGTTTAGATCTGCTCCCCCTCCCACTAACTCACACCTCCTAACACCCCACCCTTTCCTCCCCTCCTCGCTTTTATAAACTTCCTCCCCATTGAGATAATAGATGGGAACAATATTATAGATATATATGAAATATTAATTTGTTTGTCAGGGGAATAGAATAAATAAATGAAACTGTATTGTATTGGAAACTACACTCACACACACACACACACACACACACACCCACGCACACACACACACACACACACACACACACACACACCCACGCACACACACACACACACACCCACGCACACACACACCCACACACACACACCCACGCACACACACCCACGCACACACACACACCACGCACGCACACACACACACACGCACACAGCCGTTGAATTGATTGATTTAGACCTACTAGGAAAGTTTATATTCATAATTATATTATAATTACTACATATTCTATGCATATGAACATACACGCATATTGTACACATAGACACAAATACATACATACATACGTACATACATACATACATGCATACAGTACATACATAATAATGGTTGCCCCCCCCGTGTAACGAGGATGGCCGGCGTGAATTTATTTAAGGCGTAGAAACTGTCGCCAACACAACAACCACACCCTGAGTTAACGAGTTGCATGACCCAGTGTCAAGGAATAGTCCGAGAAGACCGGACAACTCACTAACTGCACTGGCCAACCATTACCCGGGAATACGATCCGCAAATCGATTAACATCCAGGTTCCCAATTACTGCTGAGTAGACAGAGGCAAATGGCGTAAACAAACTTGCCCATAGTTTCACCCTGCCCGGGGATCGAACCCGGGTCTGTTGGCTTGCGAGACGAGCATGCTGACCATTACAGCACATACATACAAACAGACAGATATTGATAGCTTTAGCCCCGCCTCCCTGTGTACGGCGCGTGAATAACTGGTATATTTCAGCCCAAATATTACAATGGAAAAATAGTTATATCCATATTGAATTATTTGTGAATCAAAATGAGATCTGTCAGATTGTGTATGAATGATATATACGTGTGTGTGTGTGTGTGTGTGTGTGTGTGTGTGTGTGTGTGTGTGTTTCCCGTATCTCTCCTGCCCCTCCCACACACACAGTACGTTGAAGTGTTGCCCTCCGAGTGGTCATTGTTTTCATTATTATGATTATTATTATTATTATTATTATTATTATTATTATTATTATTAGTATTATTATTATTATTACTATTATTATTATTATTTGCACCATTATTTACCCCCAGGAACGGAGTCTCGGGTTACTTTCGCCCCCATTTTGGTTAGTTAATATCTACCGTAACCTGAGTTTATTTATGGGTTAAACTGGAGGTAATTTTCTCGTAAGTTAACATCATTACGTAGCCTCTTACCTCACCTCATTCCCCGCTGAGGGTGACGTGAAGAAGCCTTATTACAACTACGTGAAGAAGCCTTATTACAACTACGTGAAGAAGCCTTATTACAACTACGTGAAGAAGCCTTATTACAACTACGTGAAGAAGCCTTATTACAACTACGTGAAGAAGCCTTATTACAACTACGTGAAGAAGCCTTATTACAATTTATCTTCATTATATCTAATTATTCTTTATTCAAGTTATTATGGGTTATTATTATTTATTATTTCGTTATCTTTTAATATTTAGGTGGATAGAAGACCTCTTTCCCCTTAAGTTCTTAATATTTATAAATCCCCTTTCTCCAATCCCTTTGGTACAAAACCCCTTATTGATTCCCTTAAGTATAGAAACCCCTTATTCAAGCCCTTAAGTACCTCTGCTAAGTAAAGAGCCATTATTCAACTCCTGAAGTATATAAACCCCTTATTCATCCCCTTAACCCCTTAATCCAACTCCTTAAGTTGCTCAATTAAATATAAAAAAAAATTATCCAACCCCTTAAGTCCCTATATTGAAAACAAAACCCACTATTCAACCCCTTAACTCTATATTTGTACACAAACTCATTAATGTAAACCCTTAAGTCCGTCTATTAAAAAACAACAAACTATCCAGCCTTTAAGTCGTTCTAATAAAGTATTAACACCCCAAAACACCCCTTTATCCCTACCCTTAAAAATAAAAACCCTTTAGCCAACCCTTAAAAACAAAACCCTTTATCCAACCCTTAAAACAAAGCCCTTTATCAACCCCTTAAAAAACAAAACCCTTTATCCAACCCCTTAAGAAACAAAAACCCTTTATCAACCCTTAAAAACAAAACCCCTTTGTAGCCCTTAAAAGCAAAAACCCTTTATCCAGCCCTTAAAAACAAAACCCTTTATCAACCCCTTAAAAACAAAACCCTTTATCAACCCCTTAAAGAAACAAAACCCCTTTATCAACCCCTTAAACAAAACCCTTTATCCAACCCCTTAAAAACAAAACCCCTTTATCCAACCCCTTAAAAACAAAACCCCTTTATCCAACCCCTTAAAAACAAAACCCCTTTATCCAACCCCTTAAAAACAAAACCCCTTTATCCAACCCCTCAAGGTATTTTTTTCTATCTTAGGTACTGAGAAAAATTAATCACTCGACTGTCCAAGAATAGATCCAGGTGTCATGTTGTGTCTAATTATGGAGCGACACCTGGCCTCCTCCTCCTCCTCTCCTTTCTCCGACGCCTCTTCCTCCGGCGCCGCCTCTTCCTCCTCTTCTTTCTCCTCATTTTCTTCTTCTTTCCCCTCCTTATTTTCTTCTTTCTTCTCCTCCTCCTCCTCCTCCTCCTCCTCGTCCTCTTCTTCTCCTCCTCCTCTTCCTCTCCTCCTCCTCTTTTTCCCCCTCCTTTTCTTCTTCGTTCTCCACCTCCTCTTCCTTCTCGTTTATCTCCTTTATCTTTGCTTTCCTCTTTCTCTTTATGTTCTTCCTCCTCATTCTTCTCCTATCTTATCTATCCTTTTCCTTCTCTTCCTCATTTTCCCTCTTCATCAAAATGCTTCTTCTTGTCCTCCTTCTCCTCCTCCACTTACCCCTTCTCCTCCTCTACTTACTCCTTCTCCTCCTCCACTTACCCCTTCTCCTCCTCTACTTACTCCTTCTCCTCCTCCACTTACTCCTCCTCCTCCTCTTCCTCCTGTCTTATCTCCCCTTTTCCTTCTCTTCCTCATTTTCTCTTCCACCTCCTCCTCATGACGTCACAGGAAGCAATAGCCCAAGAGATGATGGAGTTTGTCAATACAGTCGATGGTGTTTTGTTTTGATTTTGTTACGTCGTTTTTTGTTTATTACCGTTAATCCGCCTTTGAATCCGGATTACTGAAGTGAATTATAATAGAGAATTGAGTATTAGTTTTCAATTATTATTATTATTTTTTTTTAATTTACTTGTTTTGTTTTAGTTTATAATTGGGATATTTTTTTTCATTAATTCAGGTTTATAATTTTAATATTTTTTTTTTTTATGTTTGAACTTGTAATTTTTTGAATTTATTCGTCCACACACACATACACACACACATACACACACACACACACACATACACACACATACACACACACACACATACACACACACACACACACACACACACATGTTCTGCTCATTCCGTTGTTCATTTGATTTATTTCCTCATTTCTTCGCCTCTCTATCGTCTTCCCTCTTATTTGTTTATTAATCACTTCTCCGTTTGGTGGTTCGTTTTATTTAGTTTGTATATTTCATTGCTTTCTCTCTCTTCTGCCTTCTTCACATCTCTCTCTCTCTCTCTCTCTCTCTCTCTCTCTCTCTCTCTCTCTCTCTCTCTCATCCCAGGGTTGAGGTGTGTATCTGACGTTGAAAAAATATTCATTAACCCTCACTCTGGGGTGGTGGTGGTAGAATGGTGGTTGATGGTGGTGGTGGTAGAATGGTGGTTGATGTGTTGGTGGTGGTAGAATGGTGGTTGATGTGTTGGTGGTGGTAGTGTGGTGGTGTGTTGGTAGAATGGTGGTTGATGTGTGGTAGAGGTGGTGTGTTGGTAGAATGGTGGTTGATGTGGTGGTACAGGTGGAGATGGTAAAGGTGCAAGTGGTAAAGTGGTGTTGGTAGTGTGGTTGTAAAGGTGGTGTTGATGGTGATGATGATGATGATGATGATGATAATGATGATGATTGTGATGGGGTTAGGTTAGGTTAGGTTAGGTTAGGTTAGGTTAGGTTAGGTTAGGTTAGGTTAAGTTAGGTTAAGTTAGGTTTGGTTTGGTTAGGTTAAGTTATGTTAAGTTAGGTTTGGTTAGGTTAAGTTAGGTTTGGTTAGGTTAGGTTTGGTTAGGTTAAATTAGGTTAGGTTAGGTGAGATCGTCTTGGGGGGGGGGTGTTCGAGGTGGGGTTAGTAGGTGATTAAGCTAGACACCCATTAGCCAAGTTATATAATTCAATACTAAATATAATATTCATCTTCCAACGAGAGAGAGAGAGAGAGAGATGAACATTATTTACTGTTTATTGATAAGTTATGCCAGAGTGAAGAGAGGTGAGATGTGTGGGTAGAGAGGGCGGCTAGAAAGGGCAGATGAGAGGGAAAGGGAAGATGTGGAGAGGAAAAGAATAGGTAGAGATAAGGAGAGGTGAGGAAGAGCGTAGGTAGGGATAGAGGAGGAGAGGGAGAAGGGAGGCGTGGTTAGGAGGAGGCGAAGGTATGATGAAGGAAGAGAGGAACGGCGTGGTGAGGAGGGAGAAAGGGAGGAGAGGCGTGGTGAGGAGGGAGAAGGGAGGAGAGGCTTTGTGGTGAGGAGGGAGAAAGGGAGGCGTGGTGAGGAGGGAGGGAGGAGGAAGGAAGGAAGGGAGGAGAGGAGAGGAGGAGGGCGTGGTGAGGAGGGAGGAAGGAGGGGAGGAGAGGAGAGGCGTGGTGAGGAGGGAGGAAGGAAGGAGAGGCATGGTGAGGAGGGGAAATGTTGACTGGCTGAGCAGATAATTCGGTTTTATAGGTTAGCTGAGGTGACCGATCGAACCCCGCCGTCATATTGTTGACACAGTCGAGGCCCCATACAGTCTAAAGGCATTTTGCAATGACTGTCACCCCGCCCTGACTGTTACCACCACATTGACTGTCACCCCACACTGATTGTTATCCCTCCCTGACTGTCACCCTTGCACAGTCAACAATCAACCCCGCCCACCTTGCCCGCCCCGCCCGCCCCGCCCCGCCCCGCCCGCCCGCCCCGGCCACCCCGCCCGCCCCGCCCCGCCCCAGCCCACCCGGGCCAGCCGCCCCGCCCGCCCGCCCACCCCTGCCCCGCCCCGCCCCTCCACCGCCCCGCCCTCTTGTCTATTATCAGATATAGTAAATAGACAGACAAACAGACAGATACCATTTCTATTTATTTGTGTGAGAGAAGCGAAGAGAAAGAGTGAATCAGTGGCTGTTTTGGATAGACTGGTACAATTAATGGATAGGCAGAGAGATATAGCTTCCATTTAGGTGGGATGGAGTAAGGTTAGGTTAGGTTAGGGACGGAGGAATTTAACTTGTTACTCTTTATTGGCTGTGTGTGTGTGTGTGTGTGTGTGTGTGTGTGTGTGTGTGTGTGTGTGTAAGTTATTTGTCCATCCCCCGGCCCAGCCCGCCCCGCCCGCCCGCACGCGCCCCGCCCCTTCCCACCCCGCCCCGCCCTCTTGTCTATTATCAGATATAGTAAATAGACAGACAAACAGACAGATACCATTTCTATTTATTTGTGTGAGAGAAGCGAAGAGAAAGAGTGAATCAGTGGCTGTTTTGGATAGACTGGTACAATTAATGGATAGGCAGAGAGATATAGCTTCCATTTAGGTGGGATGGAGTAAGGTTAGGTTAGGTTAGGGACGGAGGAATTTAACTTGTTACTCTTTATTGGCTGTGTGTGTGTGTGTGTGTGTGTGTGTGTGTGTGTGTGTGTGTGTGTGTAAGTTATTTGTCCATCTATCTGTATGTCTGTTTATTATAATGCCTATATCAATCTATCAGTGTGTCTATTGATGAATTTATATGCCTGCCTAAATATATATCTAGCTATCTATTTACGTATCTGTCTAATTATAAATCTATCTGTCAAGTTGTCTGTCTATTGTAAGGTAGAACATTACACTGGTCAACATTACATACGAGGAATTTTTTACATGATCAGTAATATAATAAATATCATTCTACCTTTACCTGGAAATAACAGTAGGTGGATATTATGCCAGGTGAGTAGGCCTTCATATCACCTGCCCTGGACACAGTATCAAAGGGTGCCGCCGCCTCCTGGGGACAAAATTACCTTCTTACGAATTATTATATATTTTTTAACTTTCATCCTTCTCTGGGCTCCTGAAGAAGGGATTAATAAGGACGTCTACATGTGACTCCCGTACACGAGGTCTTCATGCTTTGTTAGGACCTTTTGGGGGGAGGGGTTCAGCCAAGGCCCTGAATACCCTGTAGGGACCTTAGGCTGTAGGCAAGGTCATGAAAGTTCTTGTCAGGATCTCCTATTGAAGTAGTGCCACCACCTGAGGGATTAGTGGTGAGAAGAGTGTGATGGTGGTGGAGATAAGGGTGATAGTGGTGGAGATAAGGGTGATGGTGGTGGAGATAAGGGTGATGGTGGTGGAGATAAGGGTGATGGTGGTGGAGATATGGGTGATGGTGGTGGAGATATGGGTGATGGTGGCGGTGAAGATTGTGGTCGTGGTGGAGATAAGGGTGATGATTGGTGGAGATAAGGGGTGATGGTGGTGGAGATAAGGGGTGATGGTGGTGGAGATAAGGGTGATGGTGGTGGAGATATGGGTGATGGTGGTGCTTGAGAAGAGTGTGATGGTGGTGGAGATAAGGGTGATAGTGGTGGAGATAAGGGTGATGGTGGTGGAGATAAGGGTGATGGTGGTGGAGATAAGGGTGATGGTGGTGGAGATATGGGTGATGGTGGTGGAGATATGGGTGATGGTGGCGGTGAAGATTGTGGTCGTGGTGATTGTGGTGGTGGTGATGGTGGCGGTGGTGATGGTGGCAGTGTTGATATAAGCCTCGAGACAGTAATCCCGGAGCTTCAGGTTTTGGTTGGGGGTGAACTCTTGCTTCTTGAAGTAGCTTGAGGCTTGAGCTTTACCTCTCCTTCCGGGACAACATTGTCTCTTGTTGTGAGGCTCATGTTGGACGGTGTGTAGATGGTCTTTATCTATAGACACCTTCATGTATGTAAAGGTCCTCATGTCTGTGGACGTCCTCATGTCTGTGGACGTCCTCATGTCTGTGGACGTCCTCATGTCTGTGGACGTCCTCATGTATGTGGACGTCCTCATGTATGTGGACGTCCTCATGTATGTGGACGTCCTCATGTCTGTGGACGTCCTCATGTATGTGGACGTCCTCATGTATGTGGACGTCCTCATGTCTGTGGACGTCCTCATGTCTGTGGACGTCCTCATGTCTGTGGACGTCCTCATGTCTGTGGACGTCCTCATGTCTGTGGACGTCCTCATGTATGTGGACGTCCTCATGTATGTGGACGTCCTCATGTCTGTGGACGTCCTCATGTCTGTGGACGTCCTCATGTCTGTGGACGTCCTCATGTCTGTGGACGTCCTCATGTCTGTGGTCGTCCTCATGTCTGTGGTCGTCCTCATGTCTGTGGACGTCCTCATGTCTGTGGACGTCCTCATGTATGTGGACGTCCTCATGTATGTGGACGTCCTCATGTATGTGGACGTCCACCTCATGTCTGTACTCACGTCCTCGTGTATGTAGGCACTCAAACTGTATACGACTGAATGACAAGTGATTGAGGGACAGAGAGACAGAAAGGGCACTAGGAGGTGGTGTGTGACGCCCCTGGGTACACACAGTACATATATACACAAAGGGAAGACTTGTGTTTTCTCCGACGATACCACCCTGGGGAACACCTCTAGTGGTGGTGGTAATGGTGGTAGTAGTGGGGGGTGGTAATGGTGGTAGTTGGGGTGATGGTGGTGGTAGTAGTGGGGGGTGGTAATGGTGGTAGTTGGGGTGATAGTGGTGATTATGTGTATTTTTGGAAGGCAGTTCAGAAGTATGAGTTAGACATGGCGGTGTATTCTGGTCACAAAACACACACACACACACACACACACACAATCGTAGTTTCTCCACAAGACAACAACTTAAAAAAAATAAAAATAAAAAAACAGTAAAATATATATTGTGATGTGAGCTCAACCCAACCCAACCCAACCAGGTCACAAGTCTCCACCACCTCGGGTCTTCCATCATTCTTACCCCATAAAGAACGGATTCAAGAATTCGGGTATTAAATCAGTGTTAACGACCGCCCCTTAAGAGCTGACCCAAAATCCAGAAAAATACTGAACCCGGATTCTCAGCCGTTTGTAATAATATATTTCCCTTAAATCCGGCTATATAAGAACGCACCTTATTGGCTGCTGAGTTGAATTAAGCTACAGTACTTGACTAACTTCCAAAATGGCGTCGGGATTACACAGGGATTTGATTGCAGTATGATACGTTTTGTTAACATAAATCAGGACACAAAAATAACATGTAGTGTTTGTGAGTATATTTGATCACTTAGCTGATCTTACTTGATTAAAAACTGATGCTTACCTAACCTAACCAGACCTGACCTGATCTGATCAACCTAACCTAACATGACCTGACCTAATATGACATAACAATAAACTAACCTAACTAGAGACCTAACCTAACCTAACCCCACAGGTAACGTTAGGGTGTTTAAACCTAAGGATGAAATAAACTATGGGTGGCTAATGTTTACTTGAAGAAATATTTTGTCAACATCAGTATATATGGAAATTGAATCTTTTATCTTTCTCACTTTATTTCTTTCTCACTTTATTTCTTTCTCACTTTATCTCTCACACAAGCTCTCACCATTATTGTCCTCCCTCCCTCCCTCCCTCCCTCCCACTCACCACCTCCCACTCTTACACTAATTACTAACACCTTGTACCTCTGAATAACCTCTCACCTCGTCTTGTGCCTCTCCCTCCCTCTCATCCTCTTATCTCCCCCTCTCACCTGTCACTCACATCCCAGTCCCACCACCTACTTCTCTCACCTCTCATCTAACACTCGCCCCTCACTCACTTCCTTCCACCACTCACCTTCCTATTACCACTCATCCTCTCTCTCCCTCTTCTTTTTCTCTCACCCCATTCTCATTTCCCTCTCACCTCTCACACCCCTCTTATCTACCTCTCACTCCCCCTTCTCTCTCATCTCTCACCCCCCCCCAACTGGTGTTCCCTCAGTGTGGTAGCGTCGCCCAGGTAAGTGATTTTGTTAATTGACATCGCCTCACCTGTGACCCTGACTGATTACCTGTGTACCGTAGTGAGTGTAGGGGATAGGGGGAAAGAGAGGAACAGGGGTCGTGTGAAAGGGAGGAAGAGTGTAGGGGAGAGGGGGAAAGAAAGGAACAGGGGTCGTGTGAGAGGGAGGAAGAGTGTAGGGGAGAGGGGGAAAGAGAGGAACAGGGGTCGTGTGAGAGGGAGGAAGAGTGTAGGGGAGAGGGGGGAAACAGCGGTAGTGGGAAGGAGAAGGGGAGAAATTGAAAAGGAGAGAAGAATTGGGAGGGAGACGGTTGAAAAGGGAGGGTACGGAAATAAAGCGAGGAGGGAGAGTGAAAAAAATAAGGAGAGGAGGAGGAGAAAGGTCAGGAAGAGACAGAGGGTGATTGAAAGGAGAGAAGGAGGGGAAATGAAGAGGGGGAGTAAAGGGAGTAATAAAAGAAGGCGAGAGAAAGGGAGGAAGAGAGTGGAGAGAAAAAATGTCTTTCTCGTGACCATTAACGGGGAACATACCCTTAAATTACCTGTTGCTCTCTCTCTCTCTCTCTCTCTCTCTCTCTCTCTCTCTCTCTCGTCCCACCACATTAAGCTGGTGAATTATTAAGTATTGCGAGGACAGGTTTTGTCCAAGCTGCTCTTGCACCACTAGCAACGGATAAGCTTATAGGGTTAAGTTAGGTTAGGTTCAAGTTATGGTTAGGTTTCGTTAGCTAAGGTTTAGGTTAGATTAAAGTTAAGTTAGGTCAGCTTAGCTTTAGGTTATGTTAAGGTTAAATTAGTATTAGGTTAGGTTAAATTAAAGTTAGGTCAGCTTACCGTTAGGTTAGGTTAAGGTTAAATTAGCATTAGGTTAGGTTAGATTAAAGTTAAGTTAGGTCAGCTTAGCGTTAGGTTAGGTTAAGGTTAAATTAGCATTAGGTTAGGTTAAGGTTAAATTAGCATTAGGTTAGGTTAGGTTAGAGTAGCAGTGGGTTAGTGTTAGTGTGCTCAATCATCAGGTGAAACAGTTGGGGTGTTATATCTTGAGGTGATCCGAGTGTAAACATGACTTAACGTGACGCCTAGAGAAGGACGGAGCAACACTCACTCTGAATACACCACCCTTTAACTCTACACCACCCCTTAACTCTACACCACCCCTTAACTCTACACCACCCCTTAACTCTGCCTACACCTTTATCCACCACCCTCACTCTGCCTACACCACCCCTTATCTGCCCTGCACCACCCCTTAACTCCTTTCACCACCCTTAACTCTACCCTTAACTCTACACCACCTTAACTCTACACACATTAACTCTACACCATCCCTCAGCTCTACACCATCCTTAATACACCACCCCGCTCTACACCGCAGTGCATAACTACCATACACCCTTAACTACCATACCCCACCCTTAACTACCATACCCCACCCCTTAACTACCCTACACCACACCTTAACTGCCCTACCACCTGTGCCTACACCACATAATACCCCTACACACCCCTTATTTTACCACCCCTTAATGCCCTATACCACCCCCTTCTTGCCCTACACCACCCCTTAATACCCTCACACAGCAATACCCTACACCACCCTTGTACCTACACCCACCTCTTAACTGCCCTACACCACCCTTCTTCCCCTACACACACATGTACACCACCCCACCTTAATACCCTACACCACCCCTTAATACCCTACACCACCCCTTAATACCCCTACCACACCTTAATACCCTATACCTTTAACTGCCCCTACCACCCCTTATTACCCTACACACCCCTTAATACCCCTATACACTGCTGCCCTACACCACCCCTTAACTACCCTTACCCATCTTGAGTGTTACTATATTTGTAAAAGCTGAGCGGCGGACCACCTAAAAGCCTCGAGACGTTTCAATGCTGTTAAAGTGTGTGTGTGTGTGTGTGTGTGTGTGTGTGTGTGTGTGTGTGTGTGTGTGTGTACTATATCAGAAGGTGGGGGTGATGGTGATAGTGGTGATGGTAGTGAGGATGGTGATGGTGAGGATGGTGATGATAAGAGTGATGCTAATAATAGTGGTAGTGGGTGATGATGTGGTGATTTGTGATGGTGTTGGCGGTGATGATAATAAAGAGTGGTGATGATGGTGGTAGTGATGGTAATGATGATGATGGTGGTGATGATGGTATTAGTGGCGTAGGTGTGGACAGGTAACGTGTCTGGTGTGAATCAGTCACTTAGAGTCATATTTCTCCAGCTTATGACCAGTACTGTCTCACCCTGACCTCTGTGTGTGTCCGCGCTCTGTGTATGTGTGTGTATGTTATGTGTACAGTATGTGTGAGGATGTGCGTATTTGTCTGTGCGTGTTTTTGTTTTGTGTATGTGTGTGTGTGTGTGTGTATGAGTGATAATGCATGTGTATGAGTAGGAATGCGCGCATGTGTGTGTGTGGGGAGGGGGGGATGCGTGTGTGTGTGTGTGTGTGTGTGTGTGTGTGTGTGTGTGACTGTGCTCAGGTATTATGGAACAAATGTCGAGAGAAAATGACGAACCAGGAAGACAAATGATGAAACTAGAGTCGCGTAAGGTCAGGCCAGGAAGGGAAGGAAGGAGGGAGGGAAGGAAGGAGGGAGGGAGGGAGGGAGGGAAGAAGGAAGGAAGGAAGGAAGGAAGGAGGGAAGACAGTGACCATGTATTGCCTGACGTTAACCTGCACCCCACTGCTCACTCACGCTACACACCACCACCACCGTAATTATACATTATTATACATGATTATACACCGCTGGAGCCGTACTGCGGTAAGACGCGGATGGGAGGAGGGAAGGTGGAGGGAAGTACTATGGAAGGGAGGGGTAGAGTAGGAGGAGGAGGGAGTTCTAAGGGAAGGGAAGTAAGGATGTTTCTGTTGGAGGGAAGTGAGAGAGTTCTCGGAGAGGAAGGAAGAGGAAGGTTCTAATCGAGGTGGCAGGAAGGGATAATGGTAAGGGAGGGTAGGAGGGTTCTAAGGGAGGGAAAGGGTTCTAGAAGAGGAGAGGGAAGGCAGGGAGGAGGTTCTAGGCAGTGAAAGAGGGAGAGGGAACTAGATTCATCTCAACAGGTTCTTCCTGCTGGTGTAACGTCTGTCAGGTTCTCTCTGTCTTGGGGAGGTCTCTACCTGTCCACGGGGAATTACCTGTCTCACGTCTCTCACACCTCCTTCTCTCTCTCTCTCTCTCTCTCTCTCTCTCTCTCTCTCTCTCTCTCTCCCTCCCTCCCTTAGGGGCTTTCACTCTCACTTTAGAAATGGTAACTCGTTTCTCTTCCTCTTCTTTCCCCCGTTCTTTCGGGTTATCTCTCTCTCCCTTCAGAATGCCCCATCACCCTTCCTCTCACCCTCAATTTGCCACTCAGACATTAGGCTTGCCCTTTCATCCTAGGCTCTCCCTCTCACCCGAGGCTAACCCTCTCACTCCTCTCACCTTAGGCTTACCCTTTCACCCCCCTTACTCTCTGTTCACCATTTCATCCTGGTAGTGTGTAAGTGAAGGCCTTAGGCAGCTACCTGAGTTGGTCTCTATACAGCTGGCCAACCTCCCGATCAGTCAAGTGAGTGTGTGTTGCCCTCCCAGCACTAGTGTCCCCGCCCCGCTCTCTTGACTGTCGAGATAAACCCTGTGAGGGCTGAGGAAGGTCGTCTGGCTGGTGTGTGTGATAGGAAGATCACCTTGCAGTAAGCTGGAGTTGTGGTGTGCGTGTGGCGGTGGAGTGGTGGGCCATTTGTGTCTAAAATTATATGTCGGGAACTTAATTCGAGGGCAGCAAAAAGCCACAGTACTCACGCCTGCCAATCACCATGGCAACCATTACACCTGCTATGATAATTGGAGGTAGAAAAATAAACTAACATTGTCAAGGTCACAGCTCCGAGAAAGGCGTGAGTTAGCACCCCAGTCGAGCATGGACTGGGTATTAGAGGCTTGTAGTAAATGTGAGGTAAATCCGTATGCGGTAGACGAACGCTGGTTGTTATTGTTTACGTTTGACGTTCGTGAAATAGCTATTGACTTTTCGTGAATCAGATTTTGAAGGAGTGCCAGAAACTATTATTATTATTATTATTATTATTATTATTATTATTATTATTATTATTATTATTATTATTATTATTATTATTATTATTATTATTATTTTTATTATTATTATTTTTATTATTATTATTATTATTATTATTATTATTATTATTATTATTATTATTATTATAAAAGTGTATTGGTCCGCTGTAGAGGCCCTCTGGTGGTGAAGTAGGGAGTCATCTCAGTTTTCAGCATGAATTTCGCCTCCATAACCATGATGGTGTTATCCCTAGGGTGTCACCACTGTCTTGGCCTCCATAATCATGATGGTGCTCTCCCCAGGGTGGCACCACAGCCTTAAAGGTCTGAGGCGAGAGTGGCGTAGTTAGGTACAGGCTCGAAGAAGTGCTTGTCAATATCAATGTGTGTCGTGGCGCTCTCCCTTGTGGCGCGACCCAGGGAAATGTTAGTACCCAATAGAGGCTTTGTCATTAGCGTCATTAGAGACTTCGTACTCAGCGTCATTGTTACCCTTAAATTTAGAAAACGGAAACCAAAATTATATTAATTACCCCTAAAAAATAGTAGAAAAATAATTAAGACAGGTAGATAAAGGTTAACTTGAGGGAAAGAAAGATAATTAAATCAGGTTAAAAAGGTAACTTGGGGAAGTCAATTAGAACTCCGTAGAGTTTGCCTGCAAGTCTTATTCTCTGTATTTCTCAAGTAAGCTGGAAACACAAGTAATCGAAAGTTTTTGTAATTTTAGAAAGTTTGTGACGAGAAAGTTTGAGTTTAGGATGGAATAATATTGGAATATCTGTGTCGTGTGCTGGAGGTTCTTGCAGTACAGTGTGTTCATAAAGCTTATTATTATTATTAATATTATTATTATTATTGTTATTTTCTATTATTAGTGTAATTATACCGTAATTAACAAAAACTTAACTAGATTTAACCTTAGATAAAGAAACAAACAAACACACACACACACACACACACACACACACACACACACACACACACACACACACACACACACACACACACACACACACACACACACACACACACTCACACACACACATATATAAAATATAAAAACATTCCTAACTCCTTTAGGTAAACCTCTTGAACCCAACAGCCATTCCAGTAAGTGCCAGTTAGTGCTTATTAGGTTGTATTTCATCCTACGTAGCCCCTTATCCCGTTCCCTCTTTCTCCCTCTTTCTCTCCTCTCCCCCTTTCCTCCCTTCCCTTTCCCTTTCTAACTCTTCCCTCCCCTCTCCCCCTCCCCTTCCCCCCATCCCTCCCTCTTCTTCCTTATCCCAGCATCCACTTCTCCTCTCCTCTCCCCCTTCCCTCCCTCATCATCCCTCTCCCTGTCTCCCTTCTCCACTCCCCCTCCCTCCCTCCCCATCCCTTCCTCTCCCTCACCTGTGCCTCGTAAACCAGTTTCACTCCATTTTCCAATTTCGCTAATTTAATAAAGTGAGAGAAGGTGAGGCAACAAAACACTGAGCCTAAAGTGTATTACGGGGCGATGGTTGAGATCTGGCGGGTCAGAATTATACCTGTTGTTATGAGACGGTGTTTGGTACTTGGGGAGTTTTGGGGAGGTGAGGGAAGTGGGGTGGGGTGAGGACGGTAGTGGGGTGAGGAGACAGGTGTAGCGGTGAGTGAATCGCTAAGTGATTATTAATGTGTGTGTGTATTTACGGGAAAGATACACACACACACACACACACACACACACACACACACACACACACACACACACACACACACACACACACACACACAGCAATCTCTCTAAAACACATCTCAGATTCTCGAAAAAACCGTAAGTTAAAAATCAACTTCTATAAACCAGTAGATCAAGATGACCCATACAGTGGCGGTAAAGTCTCATTATTGTTTCGACGCCTTGTTAACCACCCATTTTTTCCACGGAACATAAGTGAATGGGGTAGTTAACATTCTCTAATTAACAGTTACGAGGGAAATTTTACCTTACGAGTTTTTGAGGGTCCGAAGGTGTGACGTGAGCCCGCATGGTAAATCACTATAATGCTGCCACCAACTGTACTTAAGGGATAACCGTTAATCAACCGCTATAACCGCCATAAACAGATTTTATTTGATATAAACCTGACGCTGGAACGACCGTTAATCAACCGTCATAACCGTCATAACGAATTTTTCCCGCCTCAGTCTCACAGTTATTGTTGGTACGTTTGTGAGTCACGTGGAGGAGGCGGCTGGTGAGGGGTGAGGGAAGGTGTTGAAGGGTGAGGTGAGGGAAGGTGTTGAGGGGTGAGGTGAGGGAAGGTGTTGAGGGGTGAGGTGAGGGAAGGTGTTGAGGGGTGAGGGAAAGTGGTGAGGGGTGAGGGAAGGAGTTGAGAAGAGAGATAGAGTAATGAGGGGTGAGGGAGCGTACCTATAACCCTACGTTAAATTCTCCAAAGTTCTCGTTTGTGTTTACATCTCCTACAGCTTAATGTATCAGCACGCACCTCACATCTTCAATTAATCCACAAACACACACACACACACACACACACACACACACACACACACACAACAATGAAGATGACGTCAAAACAACACATACTGTACACTCGACCATAATTAACTACCTGCGCTAATCCCCCAGGTAACTATATGATGGATAATTAACCTTATGAATACGTAATTACCGTACTGAAGTAAGGTAATTAGTCTCAGAGGTTCCTCAGGTATATATTTCCTGTAAGTGAAGATCTGAGGATGAATCTATGTAATTGACTGAAGCTTAGACTAAGACACCTCCTCCTCCCCCCCCCCAAAAAAAAATAGTTATGAAGTATGAAAGTTATGATTGAGACTTTTGACTATGCTAAATATTTTCACTTACCGCTAGTTAATGAGACAATAGATCACCTGAAGATTAGACACCTCAGCTTCTTTTACCTGCTTGGATCTCTTCTCGCCTGCTTGGGCCTCCTCTCATCTGCTTGGACCCCTTCTCACCTGATTGGACCTCCTCTCACCTGCTTGGACCCCCTCTCGCCTGCTTGGGCCTTCTCTTGCCTACTTGGACTTCCTCTCGCCTGCTTGGGCCTTCTCTCACCTGCTTGGACTTTCTCTCACCTACTTGGACCTCATCTAACCTGCTTGGACCTTCTCTCACCTACTTGGACCTCCTCTAACCTGCTTGGACCTTCTCTCACCTGCATGGACCTTCTCTCACCTGCTTGGACTTTCTCTCACCTACTTGGGCCTCTTCTCACCTGCTTGTCTTGGACCTTCTCTTTGCTTGGACCTTCTCTCACCTGCTTGGACCTTCTCTCTACCTGCTTGGACCTTCTCTCACCTGCTTGGACCTTCTCTCACCTGTGGACCTTCTCACCTGCTTGGACCTTCTCTCACCTGCTTGGACCTTCTCTCACCTGCTTGGACCTTCTCTCACCTGCTGGACCTTCTCTCACCTGCTTGGACCTTCTCTCACCTGCTTGGACCTTCTCTCACCTGCTTGGACCTTCTCTCACCTGCTTGGACCTTCTCTCACCTGCTTGGGCCTCTTCTCACCTGCTTGGGCCTCTCTCACCTGCTTGGGCCTTCTCTCACCTGCTTGGACCTTCTCACCTGCTTGGGCCTCCTCTCACCTGCTTGGGCCTCTTCTCACCTGCTTGGGCCTCTTCTCACCTGCTTGGGCCTCTTCTCTCACCTGCTTGGGCTTCTTCTCACCTGCTTGGTTTATAAGGTTCACAACTTCTATGAGGACTTAGAGGAAAGTTTAACTGTATCGAGTTTTGTGGCGCCCCAGTTACCAGGCCTGTGTGTGTGTGTGTGTGTGTGTGTGTGTGTGTGTGTGTGTGTGTGTGTGTGTGTGTGTGGGTGTGTGTGTGTGCGTGTGTGTGTGCGTGTGTGTGTGTGGTGTGTGTGTGTGTGTGTGTGTGTGTGTGTGTGTGTGTGTGTGTGTGTGTGTGTGTGTGTGTGTGTGTGTGTGTGGTGTGTGTGTGTGTGTGGTGTGTGTGTGTGTGTGTGTGTGTGTGTGTGTGTGTGTGTGTCTGTGTGTGTCTGTGTGTGTGTGTGTGTGCGTGTGTGCGTGTGTGTGTGTGTGTGTGGTGTGTGTGTGTGCGTGTGTGTGTGCGTGTGTGTGTGTGTGTCTGTGTCTGTGTATGTACGTTTGTGTTTTATGTGTGTATTTGCAAAGTGTCAACAATCGGCCTCACCAACAACTTCCTCTGGGACCCATCCTACAGAGGTCCCGTCAAGCGTGATAAGTGTTGACAAGAACAGCTACCAACAACGCCACCACACCACGCCACACCACACCACGCCACACCATACCACACCTGTCAACGAACGCCCTGTCAAGTCTCTCTGTCTCTCGGGAGACACATTTTCAGTCTGTCAGGTATCTCGTAAGACGTTGTATCAGTCTCTCAGTCTTGTCAAACCTGCCGCCTTTGGATAGTAAATCCCTCGTCTGCATCACTGTTCTCTCTCTCTCTCTCTCTCTCTCTCTCTCTCTCTCTCTCTCTCTCTCTCTCTCTCTCTCTCTCTCTCTCTCTCTCTCTCTCTCTCTCTCTCTTTCTCTTGTATTAAACGACACGACAACATAATTACAATCCTTAAAAAAATTCATTCTCCCTCATCACCTGAATGGCGTTTGAATATAGAGACAGATAGACAGACAAAAAAAATAGACAGACAAATCGGTAGACAGACAGTCAGACAGAGGAGGTAGACAGACAGATAATGACTGGAAGATATACAGACAGACAGACAGACAGACAGACAAAAAGAAACAGACAAACAGACAGACAGACAGACAGAATGCGTATCGCTATAGTCTACGGATATTGCCACTCAGATTTCAGTATACATGTAACGCGAGTTATTAGAGAGAGAGAGAGAGACAGACAGACAGACAGAGAGAGACAGACAGAGACAGAGAGAGCTGCTCAGATAAGAATGTGACTTGACTTTTTACTCCATCTCTCAGCTTTAAGAGAGAAGGAGATGGGCAAAAGAGTGAGAGCACCCATCACCCGTGTGGTAGATTGTATGTGTTCACCGCGGTAATGAAGAGGAGGGAAGAGGAGGCAAGATTGTTTACCGGTGCAGAGGGTCTGAAAGCTGTTCCCACAACAAGAGATTGACTCATCCTTGTCCTCGTCTGAATGAAGTCGACCTATTTCATACAATAAGGTCACCAAACACACACACACACACACACACACACACACACACACACACACACACACACACACGTATTGATTTCATATGCCATACACACACATATAAAAATTCATTTCATACACCATATACAAAAGAATTCATTTCATACGCCATCGCCAGACGCCACCGAACAGCATACACAACAGCCGAAGTTCTTGAGTCATCGAGGCACTGGTGAAATACTGGAAATATATCGGGAAAATAAGGCACAGTGACTATTTACATATGAATGGCTAGTGGCTAATATGTTAATGGGTAAAATGTTAAGGTAATGAGGGCACAGGGGAAGGGAGAGACAGGGATGGTTGAATGATGTTTGAAGTTGATGGTTGAATGATGTTTGAAGTTGATGGTTGAATGATGTTTGAAGTTGATGGTTGAATGATGTTTGAAGTTGATGGTTGAATGATGTTTGAAGTTGATGGTTGAATGATGTTTGAAGTTGATGGTTGAATGATGTTTTTGAAGTTGATGGTTGAATGATGTTTAAGTTGATGGTTGAATGATGTTTGATTGATGGTTGAATGATGTTTGAAGTTGATGGATTTGAATGATGTTTTAAATTTGATGGATTTGAATGATGTTTGAAGTTGATGGTTGAATGATGTTTGAAGTTGATGGTTGAATGATGTTTGAAGTTGATGGTTGAATGATGTTTGAAGTTGATGGTTGAATGATGTTTGAAGTTGATGGTATCCGGAGACAACAGATGAGGAGAGGATTAGTAATGGTAGTGTGTACAATATGGGCGTGGTGGGCCGTGGTTGCCATCCCTCAGGTGTAAATGAATCACTATTACTGAACGATTATTGATAGAAGGATGGACTGCAATCTCATCCGTGCTGTATCATTCTTACGCTCTATTGAATCATCATTTTACCTGTGAGGGACCTTTCTGGGCCACTATTGTAACGCCGTTGGACTCTGAGTAGAGCCTTAACAATAGCGGACCACTTTTATGCCACTCTTCTACTGTTACACTGCAGCTGCTAGATGGATCTCTCCGGGTGGCCGCCATCTTGATGTTCACCCCCCGTCTTTGTGCGTGTGTGTGTTCTCTCACTCTCAACTTCCTCAGCTCCTGGGGTCGTTATCCGCCTGTCGTACATCTTCCCCATCCCCAACGACCTCAGTTTGTGGTCGTACTCCCCCAATCATCTTCAAGTCTCCTCCAACCAGTCCTAACTCTACCCAGCATCCTACACTCCTCTCTAATTAATCGTATGGCACCAAATTTTCCTCACCCCTCAATCCTCCCCTTCTTCCCCATGAGTTCCCCAATCTCCTCCCCCCCCCCTCTAACACTGATAGTACCACTCTCCCCATCCTCCCCATCTCCCCACCTCAGGGTCGTCTTGGTCACCCCTGCAACACCCGTCGCCTTTACACCATTGCCAGACGACTTCTATATAATTACTGTGGTGGTCTCCGGCCCCGAGCCTTGCTGCCTTACCCGACCACCTGAGGCTGGGTGTCCTGTATTCTTTCTTTCTTTCTTTCTTTCTTTCTATCTTCTTCGTCCCTTACCTCTCTTCCTTCTTCTTTTCCCATCCCTTCTCATTTTCCTTCTTTGTTCACTAGCCTTAATACCTGACCCCCCCCCCAAAAAAATGTTACCACTATGGACCGACATTCTGAAAATACCTTACGTTTTCTTCTCCAAATATCACGCAATTTCTACTCTAAATAAAATACTCTTGAGAATACCACCTCACTGCCTAGCATACCATAGTCCCCGTCCACTAGAATAGCTGGCAAGATGACCTCAAAATTGTACTGAGATTTTACTGTAGTTAGATATGTTTTGTTTATATTGAGTTGGAGAGAAAGCAATATTGACCGTTTTTATGAGATTTTGAGTTTCGTCATTGATATCGAGACTGAGAATTGACCTTTTTATGAGACTTTGAGAGTATCGTCGCAGATATCGAGAAAAATATTGACCTTTTTATGAGACTTTGAGAATTTCGTCATTGATATCGGTAAACAGTAGGTAGATAGATAATAAACACTGTGATTTTTATTGCACGTGAAGGCGCGGTGTTCATCTCGGCCGACGCCTCCATGTTAATCATAGTTCACAGAGTTAACGCTAGGGGGTATGCAGTTATATCACAGGACCAATGGTAAAAATTATTCAGATTCACCGTAGGCATGACGTGATGACCTTGATCGACCAGGTTGTTCGTGCACCTCATACCGGCGTCAGTCAATTAGCGGGAAAAGGCAAGTGCATGGAGTCTCGTGTTCCTCTGACTGCCTCATGTTCCTCTGACCGCCTCATGTTCATCTGACCTCCTCATGTTCCTCTGACCGCCTCATGTTCCTCTGGCCGCCTCATGTTCCTTTGACCGCCTCACGTTCCACTGACCACCTCATGTTCCACTGACCACGTCATCTTCCTCTGACCGCCTCACGTTCCACTGACCACCTCATGACCGCCTCGTTCCTCTGACCGCCTCACCGCCTCACGTTCCTCTGACCGCCTCACGTTCCTCTGACCGCCTCACGTTCCTCTGACCGCCTCGTTCCTCTGACCGCCTCCGTTCCTCTGACCGCCTCACGTTCCTCTGACCGCCTCACGTTCCTCCTGACCGCCTCATGTTCCTCCCACCGCCTCACGTTCCTCTGGCCGCCTCCACGTCATGTTCCTCTGACCTCCTCATGTTCCTCTGACCACCTCATGTTCCTCTGACCGCCTCATGTTTCCTCTGACCGTCTCATGTTCCTCTGACCACCTCATCTTCCTCTTTACATGTTCCTCTGACTGCCTTCATGTTCCTCTGTGTCTCATGTTCCTTGACTCTCTGCCTTATGTTCATTTGACCTCCTCATGTTCCTCTGACTGCCTCATGTTCCTCTGCACCTCATGTTCCTCTGACCACCTCATCTTCCTCTGACTACCTCATGTTCCTCTGACCTCATCTTCCTCTGACCGCCTTATGTTCATCTGACCTCCTCATGTTCCTCTGACTGCCTCATGTTCCTCTGACTCCTCATGTCTGTTCATGACTGATGACCACCTCTATGTTCCTCTGACTCTCATGTTCCTCTGACTGCCTCTATGTTCCTCTGACTGCCTCTATGTTCCTCTGACCTCAACTGCCTCATCTGATGTTCCTCTGACTGTCTTCATGTTCCTCTGACTCACCTCTGATCCCTCTGACCTGCCCTCATGTTCCTCTGACTGCCTCATGTTCCTCTGACCTCATGTTCCTCTGACTATGTTCTCTGACTGTCTCATGTTCCTCTGACTGCCTCATGTTCCTCTGACTACCTCATGTTCCTCTGACCACCTCATGTTCCACTTCATGTTCCTCTGACCACCTCATGTTCCTCTGACTGCCTCATGTTCCTCTGGACTGTCTCATGTTCCTCTCTGCCTCATGTTCCATGTTCTGACTGACCTCATGTTCCTCTGACATGTGTGCCTATGTTCCTCTGATGTCCATGTTCTCTGACTGCCTCATGTTCCTCTGACTGCCTCATGTTCCTCTGACTCTCATGCTGACTGCCTCATGTTCCTCTGACCGTCTCATGTTCCTCTGACCGCCTCATTCTAGCAGTGGCACAAAACTGACGACTTAAAATGACGCTTCGGTCGGTTGCAAATCATGATGTCAAAATAATGTAAAATATCACGTGTTTTTTTTTATCAAGACCAACAGTAAAACATTAAATTCTGTCTTCGAAAAAAAACACGATCAGAATTTTAAACTTTACTGAAACATAAGATAAAAATTATATTAAGAAATCATAATAAATATGTTTAAACTTTACTTAAGAACAAGAAATAGATTTATACAGTAATTATTTATCATCAAGCCTCACCTCCTCCCTCCTCCAGCCCACCTGACGCTTTCTGACAGGTGTAATTAGTCTCACGCGCCAGAAACTAGAAACTTATCTACACAAAACTAATTAAGGCTATTTATTCACATTAATGAAATGTATTGGCGGTGTTTTTTTTTGGTCGTTTGTATCGTGTTTGTTTTTGTGTGTTTTTCCTTCATTAAGAGAGAGAGAGAGAGCGAGGATGTTGAAGATGACAGGATGATTATTATTATTATTATTATTATTACTATTAGTATTATTTATTATTATTGTTATTATTGTTATTATTATTATTATTATTATTATTATTATTATTATTATTATTATTATTATTATTATTATTTACTATTATTACATTGTTTTTATTGTTATTATTATACTACAACTTGTAAGAAAACATTGATAAAAGTGTGTAAAGGTGTTTCATATACTCTGTTAATTGTGCTGACAATTTTTAATGAAGAGTTGATTGTTGTTTTGAAGTTGTTGTTTAATTTTTTTTTTTACGAAGGTAGATCTCTATAACGGGGTAAGATCTCTCTCTCTCTCTAATATCCCAAATTCTAGCATATATCATTGTGTTAGCCCCTCTCTGTCTCTCTATTTAATTATTTGTCTGTCTGTCTGTCTGATCCTGTCTGTCTGTCTCTCTGCTGTCTGTCTGTGTCTGTCTGTGTCTGTCTGTCTGTCCCTCCAGCTTAAAATTCCAACTAAATCCCAATTATTTTTTTCGGACCTAAATAAATACCAGAGAGGCTTTCCATAATAGCTTACAAATACGTTAATTATTAGCCGTCTCTCATATAATTAGGTAGAGGATATATGCCTTAATATATTGATCCTCTTAATATAGCTTATAATTATATCATCTAGTGGAGATAGTGTTGTTATATTTTGTTATATTATCCCGTTATATTATTTTTTTTTATATAGTGTTGAGGTATATTTTATGTTTTTGTTATAATTTTATTTGTTGTGTTTATATTAAGTTCTTGTTGTTTTATTTTTTTTCTTGTTTGTGTTTTTGTTTGTGTGGTTTTGTTGCTGTTTATTTTGGTTTGTTTGTTTGTGTTTTTGTTTCTGGCTTTTTTTGTTTTTGTCTGACTTTTTTATTTGTTTTTATTTTTAATTATTTTTGTTTTTGTTTTACTTTTGTATGTTTGTGTTCTTGTTTTTTTTTTTTTTACTATTTTCTAACTTATTTGTGTTTTTGTTTGACATTTATTGATTGTGTTCTTGTTTTTTAATACTTTTCTGACTTATTGTTCGTTTTTAGTTGTAATTAATTTCCCTCTGTTTTGATTGCCGTTTGTTGTTTGTAGTTGTTTTTCTTACTATTATTTTTTCATTATAATTTTTACTTTTTTGGTTTGTGTTTTTTAATATTTTTCTGACTTTTGTTCGACTCTTTGCTTCACTTTGCGTCATTTGTTTCACTTTGCGTCATACTTTGATCTCAGAAACAGAGTATGTGAATCAGGGCTGTGAAATATTACCAGAGGTCCCGGTAACGTTATTAATGAACTGTGCTGACGTGAGAGTGTTGCGTGGGTCAGGTTATTTTGGGAGAGTGGCTGCTACCCCTGTGAGAGTGGGCGGTAATTCCTGTGAGAGTGGGCGGTGGTTCCTGTGAGAGTGGGTGGTAGTTCCTGTGAGAGTGGGCGGTAGTTCCTGTAAGAGTGGGCGGTAGTTCCTGTGAGAGTGGGCGGTAGTTCCAGTGAGAGTGGGTGGTAGTTCCTCTAAGAGTGGGTGGCAGCTTTTGTGAAAGTAGGGCGGCAGCGTTAGGTTAAGTTAGGTCAGAATAGGTCAGGTTATGTTACAATAGGTCATGTCAAGTTATGTCAGGCTAAGTTGGTTAGATTACATTAAGTTAGGTTATGTTAGCTTTGGTTATCTTAGAATGGGTTAAGTTAGGTTAGATTAAGTTAGGTTAGGTTAGCTTTGATAATATTAGAATGGGTTAAGTTTGCGTTAGGATGGTTAATCTAAGATGAAATAACCTGGGGGGGGGCTATTCTTCAGGTGGTGATCTCTTTTTACCATATAACTTGCATTGTGTTCTCCTATGGGTGTTTCCTATCTATTTAATATCACAAAAAAGAATGTATGCTATATTTTTCTCCATTCATCGCTGTTTTTCTTCCATCTCTCGCCATATATTTTCACATTTTGGTGTTTTTCTCGGGATATCTCAGGTTTTTTCATATCCGGTTAGCGTTGTTTTTTTTTTATTCTTATCTCTTCATCTATCGTTTTTTTTTCTTTATTTTGAAACTTTAACGCAATTTCGGGTACCTCGTCCATGTTGTGTTTTTAGCCGCGAACAGAAGACTTTTTTTTTTTTTTTTTTTACGTGTCTGAGTCTCTTGAGATGTTGGGACGAGAAATATATGAACCGTTTTAAGACTTCGAGTTTATTCTGTTGTATCGTCTGTTAACGGGAGAGTTTTCGAATGATCATCTTTAGAATCAACCCAATTTTTTTTTCTCTGTTAATTCGTCATATTATCTGTTTTCGTCTGTTAAGGGGAAAATACTGTATATACTAAGAACCTTTTAGGAATTCGTACCCAACTTCAATCCACTCAAACTGTCGCGTCGTCGTTGTGAGAGCAGGTTGAAGTCTAGTTGTCAATACGTCGACATCTTGACCTTGAGCATCATGAGCGCTTTGTTTTACTCTACCGCTATCCTCGTCGCTTTAAACCCCCGAGAAAAAATATCTAAATTTATGGTAGGTATTTCATAAGTAGCTTCCATTTTCTGTGAGCCTCTGCAGCGTCCAGGGATATAAATGGGATTACAATACTGTTTTCTGTGAATAATTGACGTGTTTGGGGGGTAACTGCTAAATATTCCATCTGCAGGGGATATTGTCGCACCCTGTCTGGAAAAAGAGACGGCAATGAAATGTGTTTACATCTGACGTAATAGTGTGTGGCTAGAAGGTAGAAAAGGACGGATGAGTGGAAGAGTGGCGTAAAGACACGGGAGAGGAGGGTGAGGAGACGGATGAGGAAGAGGAAGGAAATGTTAGAGTGAAAATTATATATACGGATGACAGTTTAAGTACAAGCGGAAAAATAGAAATCAGGTCAAGATGGAGATGAAGAGAGGTGGAAATTGGGTTGAGGGTGAGAGAAAGAAATTAGAATATAGGTAGTTACAGAGATTTATATAAGGAGGTGAGAGATGGAGAGTGGAGAGGAGAAGAAAGATGGGGTGGGATGTGGGGAGGAGGAGAAAGGTGGGGTGTGGGGAGGAGAAGAAAGATGGGGTGGGGAAAGGAGAAGATGGGAGGGTGAGGAGGAGGAGAAAGATGGGGTGGGGTGTGGGGAGGATGAGAAAGATGGGAGGGTGGGGAGGAGAAGAAAGATGGGGTGGGGAGGAGGTGAAAGGTGGGAGGGTGGGGAGGAGAAGAATAATGGGGGTGTGGGGAGAAGAAGAAAGATGGGGTGGGGTGGGGAGGTGAGAAAGATGGGAGGGGTGGGGAAGGAGAAGATGGGAGGGTGGGGAGGAGGGAGAAAAGATGGGAGGGTGGGGAGGAGGAGAAAGATGGGGTGTGGGAGGAGGAGAAAGATGGGAGGATGGGGAGGAGAAGATGGGAGGATGGGAGGAGGTGAAAGGTGGAGGTGGGGAGGAGAAGAATAATGGGTGGGAGGAGAAGAAAGATGGGGGGGAGGAGGAGAAAGATGGGGTGGAAAGGAGAAGATGGGAGGGTGGGGAGGAGAGAAGGTGAGGGGAGGGTGGGAGGAGAGGGTGAGTGACAGGAGGAGAATTGTGGTTGAGAGATAGAAACGAATAGCTTTATAAACAGAGATAAAAGACATAAAATTGGAGATATAGAGAACTTGAGAGAGAGAGAGAGAGAGAGAGAGAGACTTAGATGGATAGATAGAGCGAATAGATGATAGATGGAGAAAATGAATAAACAGAGCAAAAGAGAACAAAGCATGGTGGATGAATACATAGGAAGAAAGAAAGAGGGAGAGAGAGAGAGAGAGACTAACCCGACAAGAGACGTTAATAGCATCTTCCTGTACTTTGTTGTCCATTGTCTCCTTGTCTAATGACCCCATCCCTTTATCTTATCCTGGGGAGTGGAGGACGCTAACACTCTCTCTCTCTCTCTCTCTCTCTGTCTCTCTCTCTCTCTCTCTCTCTCTCTCCTCCAATATGGACCGGGTATTTGTATTTCCGGATTATTGGTTGGATTTCTGGGATTTAAAGTCTGATATAGTTGATGCAGGAGAACAGTACAGACCTTCTCTTTAATGATGGAGAGAGAGAGAGAGAGAGAGAGAGAGAGAGAGAGAGAGAGAGAGAGAGAGAGAGAGAGAGAGAGAGAGAGGTAATGATAGTGAGTATGGGAAATGTTGTCGTGTGACGTTTGTAAATATTTCTGACTTATTATTTTCTGTCAACACTGTGAAGGGAGAGTCATGATGGTCGGCTCATGTCCGTCTTCACCTTGTTGACCTGGACAGCTGTATAAGGAGGATTTCTGAGTCATAGATCACAGGAGGTTAAAGTCACCTAAAGATTAGCCACCCCCAGCTAGCTTATATCACCTGATGATTAAACACCTTAACGCTAATCTAATCTAATTTAACTAAACCTAACCTAACCATTCTTACATAGGTTAATGTCAAAAGGTGTAGATCAGTGTCAAAAGGTCGAGGTCATTGTCAAACGGTCAAGATCAGTGTCAGAAGGTCAAAGTCAGTATCAAAAGGTCAAGATCAATGTCAAAATCTCACGTGGTGTTAAAAAAAGTCTCAATTTAAGTTAATATTTCAGGATGGGATAAATTTTTTAATAATCAAACTCACTGAACACTTACAAAAAGTTCTAAACCTCATTAAGTTTGGAGGGCAGGTTAGGTCAGAGGTCAGGGGGTCACATGGTACTATGGATACTCTGCTTATTATTGGCCATGTCTTCTGAACTGTGACATTTTGTTGGGAGCTTCTTGGGGAAATCTTTGAGTATAACATTTAGAAAAGAGGATTGACGTGTCGAGCCCTTGGCCATGGTGTCCCAAAAGACGCACTGGTGTTTCCTTGAGTACGATGTTACCTTCCTTGAGTTCAATGTTATCTTCCCGAGTAAGATGCTACCTTCCTGAGTACGATGTTATGTTTCTGAATACGATGTTACCTTCCTGAGTACGATGTTATCTTCCTGAGCACCATGTTACCTTCCTGAGTACCGATGTTACGTTCCTTGATTACGATGTTACCTTCTTTGAGTACGACCTTATATTTCTGAGTACGATGTTACCTTCTTGAGTACGATGCTACCTTCCTTGAGTTCAATGTTATCTTCCCGAGTAAGATGCTACCTTCCTGAGTACGATGTTATGTTCCTTGAGTACGATGTTATCTTCCTGAGTACGATGTTACCTTCCTGGCACAATGTTACATTCGTGAGTATGATGTTACCTCCCTGAGTACGATGTTACTTTCCTGAGTACGATGTTATGTTCCTGAGTAGAATGTCATGTTCCTGAGTACGATTTTACCTTCCTTGAGTACGATTTTACCTTCCTTGAGTACGATGTTCCCTTGCTTGTGTACGATGTTACCTTCCTGGCAGTATGTTATGTTCCTTGAGTACGATGTTACCTTCCTTGAGTATGATGTCATGTTCTGAGTACGGTGTTACCTTCCTGAGTACAATGTTACCTTCCTTGAGTACGATTTTACCTTCGTTGAGTACGATGTTATCTTCCTGAGTACGATGTTATCTTTCTGAGTACGATATTCCTTTCCTGAGTACGATATTCCTTTCCTGAGTACGATATTCCTTTCCTGAGTACGATATTCCTTTCCTGAGTACGGTGTTACCTTCCTGAGTACAATGTTACCTTCCTTGAGTACGATTTTACCTTCCTTAAGTACGATGTTATCTTTCTGAGTACGATATTCCTTTCCTGAGTACTATATTCCTTTCCTGAGTACGATATTCCTTTCCTGAGTACGATGCTATCTTCTTTGGATGCGAGAAGGAGGAAGAGGAGGTAAAGGAAGAGGAGGAGGAGCCTGGGTGAGGAGGAAGAGGAGGAGGAGATGAAAGAGAAGTTTTGTCTTGGAGGAAAATAGGAAAGGAGGGGAAACGAAGTGAGTTGGAGAGGGGAAACAAGATGACGTGGGGTGAGGGGAGGCGAGTGGGGTGAGGGGTGGTAAGTTAGGAGTGGGAACGGGAGGAGTGGGATGAAAATAGAAGAAGTGGGAAGGAAAGGGTCAAGTGGGAGTAAGAGGGGTGAGTCAGGAGTGGTGGGAAGGAGAGAGTCGAGTGCGTGGGGTGAGTGAGTGGGATTGAGTGGAACGGGTGAGAGGGGGAGTAAGAATGAGAGCTGTCGAGTGGGTGGATTGAAGGAGAGGGTGAGTAAAAATGAGAGGAACGGGTGAGAGGGGTGAGGAAGAGGAGATAAGTGTAATATTCTCATCCCACACACACACACACACACACACACACACACACACACACACGTGCTGTGGAGACTGGGCGTAATAAGGGAAGATATAAGAGGACTACCTACTAGCCCTGAGGGGATAGGATGTCGTCTCCTAGCCTCAGGATGAAGCGGTCGGGGGGATAGAGACACAATGGGGGAGGTAGATGGCTTAGAGGGATGGGGATGACCTGTGGCCCTCTAGCCCTGTGGTGATAGAAGGGATGTAGGTTTGAATTAGGAGAATAACGTAACGAACTGGAGATAAGGTGAGAGATGATGAGAGGAGAAGAGAGGAATGAGTGAAGTATATGAGCATTGTGGTTATGAGAGGGAGAGGGAGGAGAGAGAGAGGAGAGAGGAGGGAGGAGGAGAGAGAGAGAGGTCCACATTAAGTAGTCAGACACGTATCCTGGAATATATTTGGATATATTCATTGTAAATAGTTGGATGTGTAATACCTCTGGCCAATACCACTTAGCACTGTCTTGGTTCTGCTGGGTCAACAGTGGTGTGTGTGTGTGTGTGTGTGTGTGTGTGTGTGTGTGTGTGTGTGTGTGTTACTGGTGTTCTCTGTCTCTGTCTCTCTCTCTCTTTTCTTCTTTTATTACCCCGTCCATCCCATCACTATCTCACCTATCCCTCCTTCGCTATTCTCTCCTCCATTCTCTCCTTCCATAACCTCTCTTCCTAACTATCCTCCCCTCTTCTTTCCTTCACTACCTCTTATCTCCTTCTCCCTATCTCTCCTTCACCTATTTCCTCCTCCTTACCTCCTTCTCCTCCTTCCTTCCTTCTCCTCCCAAATTCCCTCCGCTTCTCCCTTCCTTCCTCTTCCTCTCTCCACCTGTTCCTCTCTCCTCTCACTTCCGAATCGTTTGCACTTTTACCTCTTTCCTTTCACATTTCCCTCCCTCCTCCTTCCTCCAGGCCCCGGGGTGGTGTCAGGGTGTCATATTGTCTGGGTGTAGTGATAAGGAAGGTGTAGTGGAGCCAGGTGTTGATAGTGGGTGTCTGGACCCTCTTATCATAGACTCTCTCTCTCTCTCCTCTCTCTCTCTCTCTATTTACTTCTGCCACGTCATAAAGGTAACTGGTCAGTGGACAGCGAATCCCAAAAGTATCGATGGGATAAAAATCGAGCGATAACCTCAGACACGTTCATGTATTGGGCTGGGCTGGTGTGGTCTTTGCCTGATGTTTCATATTGTTGGACGCCTGGATTGGCTTTTCTTTACTGACCTTATTATGGTCAGCGTCTCAGTCATTCATTGCTGTCACTTATTTAATGTTGGATTTGGTATAATACTTGATTATTATTATTGTTGTTATTATTGTTATATTTATTTGTTATTATTATTATTATTATTATTATTATTATTATTATTTCCATTAATACAAACACTTAAAATAACACACACGAAGAATTAAAGAACTTTTTGAAGTCTTAGACATAGTATAATTTATAAAAAAAATAAGAATTGTATTTATTCGGCTTCATTTTCCTTCCTCTCGGCCATCTTTACTGTCCCACTTTCTTTGTGCTTTCTTTTCTTAGCGAAAGCACGAGAGAGAAAGCTGCATTCCGGTGCCTTTGTTGCTTGTGGATATAAAAGTTTCGACTCTGTGTTTTATTTGGATTTTCTCATTTTCATATGACGATGTGGGTGAAGGGTGGTGTCTGTTGTGAGGTGGTGCTGTGTGTTGTGGTGGTGTTGTGGTGGTGCTGTGTGTGTTGTGAGGTGTGGTGTTGTGTGTTGTGAGGAGGTGGTGCTGTGTGTTGTGAGGTGGTGCTGTGTGTTGAGGTGGTGTTCTGTGTTGTGAGGTGGTGTTGTGAGGTGGTGCTGTGTGTTGGAGGTGGTTCTGTGTTGTGAGGTGGTGCTGTGTGTTGTGAGGTGGTGCTGTGTGTGAGGTGGTGCTGTGTGTTGGAGGTGGTGCTGTGTGTGTGAGGTGGTGTTGTGTGTTGTGGGCGGGGGTGTGCTGGAGGGGGTGCTGTGTGTGGTGGTGCTGTGTGTGTGAGGTGGTGCTGTGTGTTGTGAGGTGGTGCTGTGTTGTGAGGTGGTGCTGTGTGCTGTGAGGTGGTGCTGTGTGTGTGAGGTGGTGGTGCTGTGTGCTGTGAGGTGGTGCTGTGTGTTGTGAGGTGGGTGTTCTGTGTTGTGAGGTGGTGCTGTGTGTTGTGAGGTGGTGCTGTGTGTTTGGAGGTGGTGCTGTGTGTGTTGTGAGGTGGTGCTGTGTGTTGTGAGGTGGTGCTGTGTGTGTTGGGAGGTGGTGCTGTGTGTTGTGAGGTGGTGCTGTGTGTTGTGAGGTGGTGCTGTGTGTTGTGGTGGTGCTGTGTGTTGTGAGGTGGTGCTGTGTGTTGTGGTGGTGCTGTGTGGTGGTGCTGTGTTGTGGGGGTGGTGCTGTGTGGTGCTGTGTTGTGGGGTGTGCTGTGTTGTGAGGTGGTGCTGTGTGTTGTGAGGTGGTGCTGTGTGCTAGGTGGTGCTGTGTGTTGTGAGGTGGTGCTGTGTGTTGTGAGGGTGGTGCTGGTGTGTGTGTGTGAGGTGGTGTTGTGTGTTGTGAGGTGGTGCTGTGTGTTGTGAGGTGGTGCTGTGTGTTGTGAGGTGGGTGCTGTGTGTTGTGAGGTGGTGTTGTGTGTCATGAGGTGGTGCTGTGTGTTGTGAGGTGGTGCTGTGTGTGTTGTGAGGTGGTGCTGTGTGTTGTGAGGTGGTGCTGTGTGTTGTGAGGTGGTGCTGTGTGTTGTGAGGTGGTGCTGTGTGTTGTAGGTGGTGCTGTGTTGTGAGGTGGTGCTGTGTGTTGTGAGTGGTGCTGTGTTGTGAGGTGGTGCTGTGTGTTGTGAGGTGGTGCTGTGTGTTTGAGGTGGTGCTGTGTGTTGTGAGGTGGTGCTGTGTGTGTTGTGAGGTGGTGTTGTGTGTGTGTGAGGTGGTGTGTGTTGTGAGGTGGTGTTGTGTGTTGTGAGGTGGTGCTGTGTGTTGGGTGGTGCTGTGTGTTGTGAGGTGGTGTTGTGTGTGTTGTGGTGGTGTTGTGTGTTGTGAGGTGGTGCTGTGTTGTGAGGTGGTGTTGTGTGTAGGTGGTGTTGTGTGAGGTGGTGCTGTGTGTTGTGTGAGGGTGTTGTGTGTTGTGAGGTGGTGTTGTGTGTTGTGAGGTGGTGTTGTGTGGGGGTGGGTTGTGTTGTGAGGTGGTGCTGTGTGTTGTGAGGTGGTGCTGTGTGTTGTGAGGGTGGTGCTGTGTGTTGTGAGGTGGTGCTCTGTGTTGTGAGGTGGTGTTGTGTGTTGTGAGGTGGTGTGTGTGTGGGTGTTGTGAGGTGGTGCTGTGTGTTGTGAGGTGGTGTTGTGTGTTGTGAGGTGGTGCTGTGTGTTGTGAGTGGTGTTGTGTGTTGTGAGGTGGTGCTGTGTGTTGTGAGGTGGTGCTGTGTGTTGTGGTGGTGTGTGTGTTGGGTGGGGGGGGGGGGGGGGGGTGAGGGGTGCTGTGTGTTGTGAATAAATAGAGAGAGAGAGAGAGAGGCTCTGGGGTTTAACATGCAGGCTTATATGAAGACTGGGCCAAAATCTCAAACTCCCTTCCGGATAAAGTCTTTGCTTTAAGTTTTGCTTTCTCTCTCTACTTAGTTGAGAGAGAGAGAGAGAGAGAGAGAGAGAGAGAGAGAGGAGTGAGTGTGTGTGTTCCTGTGGGAGAGGGAGAGAATGAATGAGACTGGACACCAATATGGGAGGTGAACGAGGCAGTTGTGTTGAGCTGACTGTAAAGAAACCATGTTTGTTTACTTCGATTTTGGTGAGGGAGACGCTGTATGGGGAGGTGGAGGGAGGGGAGGAACTGAGGGGAGATAAGAGAAAAGGTAGAGGAGAGGAGGTGGTGGGGGGAGAAGAAAAAGAAGAAGGTGAGGGTCGAGGAGAAGAAGGAAGGGGCCGGGGGTGGAGAGGAGGCGAGGTGGTGGGGAGAGAAAAAGAGATAGTGGGGAGATGAAGAGAAGGGAAACAAATGGGAGGGAGGGGCAGGGAGGAAACAAGGCTGAAAAAGAGGGAGAGAAGAGGGAAGAGGGAGAGAAGGAAGAGAGTACGAGGGGAGAGTAAACAGATGGTTGGGGAAGCAGATGATGGTGTGGTTAAGTCGCTCTGTCAACACAAAGTGAGTTATTACTGCCTATGACACCCCCAGGCCTTGTAGAGGCACACATCCCTGTTGGCCGCCTCGTCAGCACAGGTTGCAAGAGGGTGCCCAATAACTAGCCTCCCTGCGTGGTACCAAATCTGAACACACACACACACACACACACATATATATATATATATATATATATATATATATATATATATATATATATATACATATATATATATATATATATATATATATATATATATATATATATATATATATATATATATATATATATATATATATGTATATACACACACACACACACATATATATATACACACACACACACACACACACACACACACACATATATATATATACACACACACACACACATATATATATACACACACACACACACACACACACAAAGGGAAAGGAGTGAACTCTTACCTCAGATAAACTTCACTTCAAATCAGGTCGAACTTCAGCTGATTTACTATGGTAATGTGTCCAAAGAGTGGCACTGGGGACACCCTAATGCTTCCTAGTCAGTTGGGTTAAGTTAGGGTGGTTAATCTGAGGTGAATTAATCTAAGGGGCTAAGCTTCAAGTGATTCTTTTGTTTATTTCGGTAATTTATAAGACTCGTTTAAGGGTTCAATCCTTGTTTTTGTGCATCACTTCTGTGTTCCAAACTTTACACGAAACTGTCTCATAAACAACCAGAAAATGCATATCGCGTTTACATATATTTTAAAACAATCTCTTCTGCCCGACCGCTGTTCTCAACCTCCATCAAAGCAAATTCAATAATATTTAAGGAATGCAATTTTAGTTTACATAATCGACAGCCATCAGACAGTTACGTTCATGGCCTGGTTGAATAGATAAAATAGCTTCAGTTATGTTCAATAAATGCGAGCTCGCCCACTGGAAACTCATCACACAGACCCAATATTCTACTTCATGTCCGAACAGTCTGTTTCATGGCTTCAGCTCCGCATCGAAGAGATTTTTCATACTTCATTGATATTTACACATGAATCAATATTATTACTTTCAGTTTATATATGTAATTATGTTCTGCGTCACTCCTGTCAGTATATATGATTCCTGTTTATATATTTACCTGTATATGATTGAAGTGATGAACAGAATGGAAATGATTCACTGGTTCGACTCTGGTTTGAAGTATTTATGGTCAAGGGTGAGGGAGGGGAATGACCATGCATTATTGTCATATTTGTTGACTGCTTCGTGTGAGGGGTCGAAACAGTGGTCAGGTACACGATAGTGATGCTGAGGAACACAACTAAACATACGACAAGTTGGTGCTTGTGTTGATTCTCTATATTTATATCAGGAAGTGTGTATAGTGCCATACCATACAGAAGGCTTGGTTAAGTTTCCTTGGGTTAGATTAGGTTTGGGTGGAGTTGGGTTTGATTAGGTAAGGTTAAGTTAGATTAACTTAAATTAGCTTAATTCATCAAAGTAGGACGAAAAAATGAAAATGGTCTCCAAGTGCCATTTAATCGTATACCTTGAGGTTAAAATAAATACCACCTGAATTATTATTATTATTATTACTATTATTATTATTATTGTGATTTTTGGTTGTTATGACAGAGAGAGAAAACGAGGCTAAAACGCTCACAGAAAACGTATATAATGGCTGATGAAAGTGGTGTTTACTCGGTACGTACTGAGGGACAGACGTATTGGTGGTGATAATATTGGGGTGAGTAACTGATATAGGTCTTGTCATATATTTCATTTTTTTTCTTTCTTTCGTTCTTTCTTTCTTTCTTCTTTTCTTTCTTTTTTCTTTCTTTTTTTCTTTCTTTCTTTCTTTATTTTTCTTTCTTTATTTTTCTTTCTTTCTTTCGTTCTTTCTTTCTTTTTCTTTATTCCTCTTTCTTTTTCTTTCTTTCTTTCTTTCTGTTGTAATAGAGAAGGTGAGACCCTAAGAGTAGTGTAGGAAGAGGAAGTGGGTGGTGGGGGGAGCAGGAGGGTGACGTGGGCAGGAGGAGGAGGGTGACTTGGGCGGGAGGAGGAGGGTGACGTGGACGGGAGGAGGAGGGTGACGTGGACGGGAGGATGGGAGGCGTGAGGGAGGAGGGTGACGTGGGCGGGAGGAGGAGGGTGGGGGGGGGCAGGAGGGGAGGTGTGGGGGAGGAGGTGACTTTGGGTGAGAGGAAGAGTGACGAGGCGTGAGGAGGAGGGTTACTTGGGTGAGAGGAGGTGATGTGGACGGGGAGGGTGGTGACGTGGCGATGAAATTTAGAATGAGGGAGGACGGGGGTCAGCTGATACTGGTATTGCTCAAATATTTTTCTGACAACAGGTGGATTCCAATGTTCCTCGCTATGTTGTAGCTAATTTACCTCTAGGAAGATATTGTAGAAATATTTCTCGCTCTATTTTAAGATAATATTCTCTCTCTATGTAAGTGGTAATATTCCTTGTAATATTGTAAGGAAATATTTCTCGCTCTATTTTAAGATAATATTCTCTCTCTAATGTTAGGTAATATTCCTGTCTCTAATGTAGGTAATATTCCTCGCTCTCGTAAGATAATATTTCTCTCTCTTGTAAGATAATATCCATCCTTGATTAGACTAACCAATTAAAAACAACGAAAACAGCTGATGTATGTAAACAATACGTCATCGCCGATAGGACATCACAGCAGTGGCACATTAAAACTAACCAATCACAGAGAGAAGAAACAGCTCGTGTAGAATTTACTAATGGCTGGATGTTGACTCGACAGTTCTCTCATTCACGAGTTTCAAGGGTGAGTCGCTTATGGGTTAGTTAGGGTGTCGTATAAGTGTGTGTGTGTGTGTGTGTGTGTGTGTGTGTGTGTGTGTGTGTGTGGTACTTGTATATATGTTGGTTGTGTCTGGGCAGATAAGAGTGGAGCGTGTGGTGGTGGAGAACGAGATACGCGACAACATACAAATGGCTATTATATCAGTCCCCCCCAGACCCACATTCTCAAACTGTCTATACGTTCATACAGTCTCTATGCCATTTATCCGGCATATATGTGTCGTTAAAGTTCGTCACCAAGAGAGAATTTGAATTAGGAGATTCTGAAGTTTCGGGTGTAGCAATTAGCCGAGTCTTAAAGTTTCCAGTTATAGAGATGTATTTGATGTTACGATTGTCTTTAGAATTTCTCGTAAGGTGAGACAAGCAGGTGCGTCGTGTCTCGAGGTTTTCAATTAGAAAGATATTTAACGTACGTAGCTTGGAGAATTTTCCTTCCTTCTCTCTCCTTTCCTTCTCTTCCTCCTCCTTCCTCCTTCCCCTCTCTCCCAACACCCCGGTCATTCTGAATGATATTACGTGAGGTTGGAAGCTTACCACCTCACCCTTAGGATAGCTTAGTTTTTATGTTAGGGTAGAACAGGATAGGATAAGTTAGCTAAGTTGGTTTAGGAGGTAGTAGGGTAGGATAGGGAGGTTAGGTTAATCTTGAGTGAAGTAACCGGTGCCTCATCTTCACATGATCCCTTGAGTACAGTCAGTTAGATGCGTTCTCACGTCCCCACTCAAAGGCAAATTTATCGGGAACCTCTGAGCATCTGTTCCCGGGTCACGTATTTAGCCAGAGTCGTCCACAGGAGGTAAATGCTTATCTGGCAACACGACCTAGTATTGCCACCTCAGGCCTGACATATGCGATGCTCGTCCTTCACGTGGTACTTATCTTTTTCCCTGTCGGGGCGTGTGGGTACTAGCCAACAGTAGTGTAGATGGGTATTAGTATAAGTGTTTGTGTTTATTTGCTTTTTGTGTTTGTAAGTTTTTCTGTATTAAGTTTTGTTATTCCTGTATTTTTATATATTTTTTTCCTGTATAAAATATTGCGGTGAGAGTTGTGGGAGTAGTCTTGACATGTTTCTTTTATCTCCCAGACAGGTCGTGGGCTGGGAGGCGTGGCTGTGTCAAGAGGCCCCCACTAGTGTTATATTCTGGTTCATGACACACAGACGTCCTACCCCAACCCACACACTCAAATATCGAGACTGGAGCGGCGTTATGAGGTGTCCAGTTAGTGACAGTGTGTGAGTGTGGGCGAGCCAGTTAGTGCAGTGACTGGTGACTGGAGGGTGAAGTGAGGGGCAGGACTGTTGGTAATAGGTTCAGCCCTGTGCTCCTGCCACCACTTAACTGTCAAGAGTTTTGTTATTATCATCACTTACCATCACTACCACCAATAATTACCCTCATCATCACCATTCACTACACTCACCACTACCGCCACCACTACCCATCACAATCAATCATTCACCTTCACCACTACCACAAGAATCAACCAATCCCTCAATTAACCTAGTCTCCCACTTCCAACACTACCAGAATCATTCACTATTTTAAACAGTATCACCACCACCATAAGAGTCAGTCTGGCCTCACCACCACCACCACCACCACCACCACTCACCACCACCACCCCCCACCCACTACTACTACCACCACCACTACTACTACCAGTCTCCACCACCCTCACCACACCACCCACCACCACCACCACTACTACTACTACCAGTCATCCACCACCCTCACCACCACCACCTCACCCACCACCACCACCACCACTACTACCAGTCATCCACCACCTCCACCACCACCACTACTACTACTACCAGTCATCCACCACCCCTCACCACCACCACACCACTACACCACAGTCATCCACCACCCTCCACCACACACACTACAGTCATCCACCACCCTCACCACCACCACACTACCACCACCACCACTACTACCAATACTACCAGAATCGGCCATCGCCACAAAATTTGGCCATTACCTTCACCAACATCAGACGTAAGTCAGATTTCCCCACCAACATCACCGTCAGTCAGTGCCCCTACTATTACAGCCACCACCACTACCACCTGCCCCACCACCACTACCACTGCTAGCACCACCACCACCTGCACCAACCATCAGCTACCAGGGCACCTTTTCATCATCAATATTGCCCTAGTAGCCTCACCAGCCAGGTCCCTCCACCATTACCAACACCACGGCGACCACCACCAAGATCTTCAACGACCTGACCTCGGAGGGGGCAGGGTCTTGCGAGCTGACGCAGGTCCAGCACTACAATGACCTGGCCCGCTCCAAGACCACCAACATGGATTCCGGCAAGAGGAACGTCACAGACCACACGGAGAAGAACAAACTCAAGGACTCGACCAAAGATAAACTTGTCAACAAAGAGACGGACAAGTTCACCAAGAAGGGAGGAGCGGTGGAGAAGAAGGAGACGAAGAAGAGTGACAAGGGCCGGAGGGGATTGAGTCTTAGCCTCAAGAGATCCAACTTCTGGAACACCTTACACAACAAGACTCTCGAACTGCCAGAGAGACTTCGCAGGGACGAACGTAAGCTGGTCAGGGTGAGTAACTCTTCCTTCTTGTTGTTTCTTTCATCGCTAGTGGCTTCTTCTTTCTTATCTCTTGGCTTCTTCTTTCTTATCTCTTGTTTCTTTTTCTATTACTACTTCTTGCTTCTTCTTCTTCCTGTTTCGTCTTCCTCTTTACTGCTTGAAGACGCTCCAGCTGCCAGAGTCAGTAAGCAGGGAGGGAAGGAGAGCAGGTAGTTCATGGCCAGTACCTACCCTGACCTTGATAATGTCTCTTTCAAGGTCGTTCGCCCCCTTCTCCTCCCCCTCTCATCATTATCATCTCCTTTATTCTTCATTGTATTTTTTCTCCATTTTTCCATCATTAATCTCTTCTGTTCTTCATTAATCTATTGGCATCACTTTTTTAGACTCCCCCCAGCAAGTATCTTTAATTGTACCCTATATACGTCAACCCTCTTTCTCCTCCTTCTCCTTGTCTTTCTTTCCTCTTCCCCTCCTCCTCCTCCTCATTGTCTCTCTTCCCTCTTCCCCTCCTCCCCCTTTTTCCCTCTTCTTCTCACCAGGTTTATTTAATTACGGAAAATTTACAGAGTTTTCCACTATAATCTGAGATGATACCAAGTTATATACTGGAGCCTGCAGGTAATGTGACTCTTACGGACTCATTCACTGACTCAAACCACTGACTTACACTACTGACTCACGTTACCGAATAACTCATCGTAACGTCAGTCAGTAAAGTATAATGTGAGTTAGTAACGAAAGTCAGAGAGAGAGAGAGACCGAAGAGAAATAAAAAGACAAAGGAAGGAAGAATGATGAAAAAATGACAGACGAGTGAGACAGATAAATGGTGCATGAAGGGGAGGCCACCAGGGGGGGGGGGGGGGGGGTCATCGGGGAAACACGTCTGGCAGTGGTGTACATTGCTTCAGATATACGATAATGTTGCCAGTTACAGTTTCAAAAGGACACTAAAAAAAGATTCACAATGGATTTTCTTGTGTTAAATTATCAGTGAACTACAGATTAAACTCCCCATTTAAGAGAGGTAGACGACAAGAAACTTCCTGGTAAGATTTGTTTTGTTTTTATATATCCAGGACTGTCAGGACACGAGTGAGAGAAAGATACAAACAGGAATTATCGTACACTAGGGTTGTTGCATCTCAGTGTAAACAAACTGATTGGAAATGTCGTTTATGGAAATGTAAGTTATTTTTTTGGTTTTTTGTATAAAGGTATTTCTGTGTTCTGTTGGAGGTGGATTGAAGTGGATGGTGGTGATTATGATGAATGGTGTGTGGTTAGTGAATGATTTGTTAATAGTGGTTAGCGTGGTGGTTGTTGTGATGGTTAGTGGTGATTTGTTAATAGTAGTTAGTGGTGGTTGTTGTCTAGTGGTTAGTGGTGGTTGTTGTAGTGGTTAGTAGTGGTTGTTGGCTAGTGGTTAGTGGTGATTTGTTGATAGTAGTTAGTGGTGGTTTGTTAATGAGTGAAAGTTAGTGGTGGTTGTTGGCTCGAGTGGTTAGTGGTGGTTGTTGGTAGTAGTTGAGTAGTCGGTTGTTGTTGGTATAGTGGTTGAGTGGTGGTTGTTGGTAGTAGTGGTTAGTGGTGGTTGTTGGTGGTAGTGGTTAGTGGTGGTTGTTGGTAGTGGTTAGTGGTGGTTGTTGGTAGTGGTTAGTGGTGGTTTGTGGTAGTGGTTAGTGGTGGTTTGTTGGTAGTGAGGTCAGTGGATGGATTTGTTGGTAGTGAAGTCAGTGGTGGTTGTTGGTGATGGTTAGTGGTGGTTGTTGGTGGTAGTTAGTGGTGGTTTGTTGGTAGTGGTTAGTGGTGGTTGTTGGTAGTGGTTAGTGGTGGTTGTTGATAAGTGGTTAGTGGTGGTTGTTGGTAGTAGTTAGTGGTTATTGTTGGTGAGTGGTTAGTGGTGGTTGTTGGTAGTGGCGGTTTAGTGGTGGTTGTTGGTAGTGGTTAGTGGTGGTTGTTGGTATTGGATGTCGTCTAACCCCCCACCCCAGTCTAACTTTGGTAGGGGAATTTGTGCGTGTGTGTGTGTGTGTGTGTGTGTGTATGTGTGTGTGTGTATGTTGGGTCCGTCGTTCGCTATGCATGTAAACTACCAACGAGATTAATACTCTTATCGACAAGGCTAGACCGTCCACTCCTTCGGCCCAGTAATTCACTTCTCTCCCAATTTCTGCCTTTATCATATTTTCTCTTTGTTTATCTTCCTTCATTATTGTTTTCCTCTCTCCCCCTCACCCATCCTTCTCTCCCCCTCACCCATCCTTCTCTCCCCTCACCCATCCTTCTCTCCCCTCCCACCCATCCTTCTCCCCTCACCCATCCTTCTCTCCCCTCACCCATCCTTCTCTCCCCTCACCCATCCTTCTCTCCTAACATCCTTCTCTCCCCCTCACCCATCCTTCTCTCCCCTCACCCATCCTTCTCCCCTTCACCCATCTTCTCTCCCCCTCCACCCATCCTTCTCTCCCCTCACCCATCCTTCTCTCCCCCCTCACCCATCTCCCCTCATCATCCTTCTCTCCCCCTCTCCCCCATCCTTCTCCCTCCCTCACCCATCCTTCTCTCCCCCCTCACCCATCCTTCTCTCCCCCTTCACCCATCCTTCTCTCCCCTCACCCCTTCTCTCCCTTCACCCCATCCTTCTCTCCCTACCCATCCTTCTCCCCCTCACCCCACCCTTCTCTCCCCCTCACCCCACCCCTTACCTCAAGCCCATCCAGAATGCTTCCATCCTGTCGTGTCTCGCTGAGTAAAATTTTAAGTCACTGACGTCGTGTCAGTCACTGAGAACTCTGCAGTAAATGAACTTGTTGTACAGGTGTGTGTAACTTTGTGCAGGGTTGTGTGTTGTTGTACAGGTGTGTGTAACTTTGTGCAGGGTTGTGTGTTGTTGTACAGGTGTGTGTAACCTTGTGCAGGGTTGTATAAACTTGTTTTAAACATGTGAACTTAAATCACTAGGTGTGTGTGTGTGTGTGTGTGTGTTTGTGTGTGTGTGTGTGTGTTTGTGTGTGTGTGTGTTTTGTGTGTGTGTGTGTGTGCTAACTTGTAGGTCTATTCCTCACCCCCACTCTATTCAGGAGACAGGTGGAGCATCCCCTCGCGTGCTCTCGGGTAATAAAGGTAAATTAAAGTCGTCTCCAGACACCCACGTCCTCTTCCACCTGACTCTACGGGGCGTTTCTGTCGCGTAAATCCGGATTGACAGGCGGATTTTTCTGAATACGTATTGACAGGTGGAATTTTAAAGGGCGTATATTGTTTGAGTTTGTCTGCTGTTGTTACTCACCATTTTCTTCCACTTCCTTTGGTGTTGTGTCTTCAACCCCTCATCCATCAGAGGTATGGGAGTGAAGACAAAGAGATTGATAACTAAAGAAGACAACAATTGGATAGATTATTTTTGTAATGTTTTGGTCTTGTTTCCCATCTCTCAGGTGCCGCGTCTTCAGATCTGGCTCAGTACAGACCAGCAACCCAAAGAACCTCCCCCTGAGGAACACCAGGTTCTTAATAACACCAGGGAGCCTCTACCCAAGTGAGTACCCTGTGAGGTCAAGGTCAGGTCAGGTAATATATAGTGCCAGAGTATCACACAACCAGTAACAGTGCCACATTGGAGGTAACTCATTAGTGTTATACAGGAGCTCAGAGGTGTACTTGACTCTTTCCGTCACATGATAGTGCCAGCAGGTGCCTGAGTCAGGTGAGTGAGTGCCAGCATTTTTTCCTCTACCTGGGAATTTAGTGCCTAGCTCCCGTTATGAATATTTCCTTCCCTCGGCGCCTGTGTTAGTTCCCTGCTGGCTGGGAGACTCAGACAAGGAAACAAACAGACAGGGATATGCAGACAGACAGACCGGGGGAAACAGATAGACAGACAAACAGACGGGGAAACAAATCTAGGCAACAGGGAAACAGACGAACAGATAAGCAGCAGGGAAACGGACGGACAGACAGACAAACAGGGAGACACAAACAGGAAGTGAGGGACAGAGGGAGGAAGTGACAGTCGGATAAATGGAAATTACAGAAAGATGGAGACAGACAGGTAAAGTACTGAAAAAGACAGATAGCTATACTATCCTGACAGACTGACAGACAGATGGATATATAGAAACGGACAAAATGACAGGCAGACGTATAATGAAAAGACAGAACTGAGGGAAAATTATATATATTTTTAGTTGTGCCGTCGTGTGTGTGTGTGTGTGTGTTCTTAACCCCCGTCCGTAGACCCCTAACATCCGTCCGTAGGTCCCTAACATCCGTCTGTAGGCCCTTAACATCCGTCCGTAGGCCCTTAACATCCGTCCGTAGGTCCTTAACCCCCGTCCGTAGGTCCTTAACCCCCGTCCGTAGGCACTTAACCTCCAGAACATCGACCCTGTTGGCGGTAGGTCGTCCCCTCGGGTACACTTACTGTAGAAGGTGGCGGCGGGCAGGAGAGAGGAGCTTGAGCTGTTATCTTGATTACCACCACAGCCACCACCACAGTCATCACCACAGTCACCACCATAGTTACCACTACACTCACCACCACAGTCACCACCACTCACCACCATAGTTACCACCACAGTCACCACCAGTCACCACCACCTCACCACCATAGCCCACACAGTCACCACCGCCACCACAGCCACCACCACAATCACCACCACAGTCACCACCACTCACCACCACCACAGTCACCACCACAACCACCACCACAATCACCACCACAGTCACCACCACTCACCACCACAGTCACCACCACAGCCACCACTACAGTCACTACCACAGTCACCACCACACTACCACCACAACCACCACAGGGTCGTCTGGTGAGTGACCGTGGTGAGGTGCCGTGGTGGTGGAGCCAATTGTATCGTCATGGTGGTGTAATGTGAAGTAGGACTGAGGTATGGATGATCATATTGCCAGGCGGTGGTGCAATGAGGTGTGTGTGTGTGTGTGTGTGTGTGTGTGTGTGTGTGTGTGTCGCATCATTTGGATTGGCCTTGTTTTTACCGAGAGAGAGAGAGGTGGGAGAAGAGAAAGAAGAAAGGAGTAAAGAAGAGAGAGAAAGAAGAGAAAATGAGAGAGAGTAAGAAACAGTTCATGATATCATCAACAAGATATATTCGATGCCACACGTAGTAACAGCCAATATATCTGCCCAGGTCTCATAACACACAACCACCACCACCCACCACCACCACCACCACCACCACCACCCACCACCCACCATCACTACCCCACCCACCACACACCACCACCACCACCACCACCACCACCACCAACCACCACTACCACCACCCACCACCACCACCACCACCATCACCCAACACCACCCACCATCACACCACCACCACCCACCATCCACCACCCACCACACTACCACCACCCACCACCACCACCACCACCACCACCACCACCACCACCACCACCACCACCACCACCACCCCACCATCACCACCACCGCCCACCATCACTACCACCACACCATCACCACCACCACCACCCACCACCATCACTACCATCACCACCACCACCACCACCCACCATCACCACCACCACCACCACCACCACCCACCACCACCACCACCACTACCACCACACCACCACCACTCCACTACCACCACCCACCACCACACCACTCACCCCCCACCCACCACCACCCACCACCACCCACCACCACCACCACCACCCACCACCCACCACCCACCACCACCACCACCCACCACCACCACCACCACCACCCCACCCACCACCACCACCACCACCACCACCACCACCACCACCACCACCACCACCACCCACCACCACCACCACCACCCACCACCACCCCCACCCACCACACACCCACCACCACCCACCACCACCCCCACCACCACCACCACCACCACCACCACCACCACCACCACCACCACCACCACCACCATCACCCACCATCACCCCCCACCCCACCACCACCCACCACCCACCATCACACCCCACACCACCACCACCACCACCACCACTACCACCCACCATCACCCACCACCACCACCAACAGAACACTCACCTTTACCCTCACTCACTTACGTCCTGGTAATTATCCCAATACCCGTAATTTACCTCCCCAAAAACACGGGATAACACACCTCACATCATCATCCTTTTTTAAAACCATGTCGTGAAATAAGGTCAGACAGGGCCATTGATCCCGGGAAGAGGGTCATTAAGACAGGTGGACGGTTTCATGCGTGTAGTTTCAAATTTTTACCGAGTTAACTATCGGAGAACATTATCGCGAATTACGACAAACAACCATTACGTTGAATGCTTCCTGCCAAAATAAAAACTATAGCTGGGATTATAATTACATGTAGTTTTGTAGTGTACCAGTTAACGTTCAAAGAATGGGAAACTATGTGTAAAAGGTAAATATAGTAATTTTTATAGTTTTCCCGTGGTGATGAGGTGTACTGACCTCACTAGAGGAAAGATCACGGCAGGCTTAGCTCCCTGGTATTAATTGTCAGTAATGGCTAGTGCTACTGGTGAACAGGGCTGTGCCCTTCAGAGGGCCGAGTTAGAGAGGGCCAAGGAAGAAATCTTGGAATTAAAGAAAGTGATAGCGAGGATGGAGGAAGAAACGAGACAAGGAAAGTCCGTGTCTGACGAAAGCTCAGGCGAATGGAAGGTTGTGAGGAGAGGGACGACCAAACTGGTGGTGAAAAAACACACCAAGCATACGACAACAACAGCTAAGTGTAGCAACTCTTTCAGTCCTTTGATAAACGAATTGGACGTTAGCATAGTCAGGGACAAGGCTGACAAGGAAGGTACGAAAACCTTAATTGTTGGCGATTCCCAGGTATTGTACCTGAACAGAGCTTTTTGTGGTAAAAATAAAAATAGGATGAGGGTGTGTTTGCCAGGAGCTAGGGTGGGGGATATAGTTGACAGGATGGACAATATCTTGTCTGGTAATGGGAACAAACCCATTATTTGCTTTAGTGCAGGAGGCAATGATATTGGCCTGTGTAGGAGTGAGGAGCTTCTTGATAAGTTCAAGACAGCTATAAAATGTATTAGGTCGAAGGGAGGGATCCCTATCATATTTGGTGTCCTGCCTAGAAGGAGAGTTGGCAATAAATGGTTGTCAACGGTCGTCTTGACAGATATTGCAAAGCAATATCAGTCCCATTCATTGACAACTGGGACAACTTCTACGGCAGAAGGGACCTTTATACTAGGGATGGGGTGCATCTGTTTAGGGATGGGGGTGGCAACCGTGGCTGGCTCTCTCGAGAGGGCAGTTCAAAAGATGTAGAAGTCATTAAACTTCTAGGAGAACATACGAGCACGGGGGTGGAGGAGACTGCAGTGGGAGTGGGTAAACAAAGTGAAAGGTTACAAGGAAATAGTGCTAGGAATTATGACAAAACTAAATTAGGCAGGGAGTTAAAACCTAAACGCGACAAAGAGAGGACTCAGAACACTATTAACTTAGCTGTCTACTACGCAAACTATAGAAGTATGAGAAACAAAATGGATGAAATCAGGGCATTGGTATGTACTGAAAAAATCTATATAATAGCATTTCACCGAAACATGGATTAACCTAGACTCACGTGAGTTACCTGTCGAATACCAAATTGTAGGTTACAAATTATTACCAAGGTATTCAAACTATCCAACCAGGAGCAAACTCGTAACAATGGTTTAAATTAGACAAATTTAGATTTAGGTGCGAAATAGGTAAACATTGATTTGGAAAGAGTAGTGGACGAGTGGAACAAGTTACCAAATATCATCATTAACTCGAATACGCTGGATAGCTTCAAACATAGGTTGGATGGCTATATGAGCAATAGGGGTTGGGTGTAAACGGGACTGCCAAGTATGGGCCAATAGACCCACTGCAGTTTCCTCCATTCTTATGTTCTTATGTTGTGTTCGGATGGTGGGTGTGACTTAGATAAATATAAATACCCAATGTTGTGGTAATATAATTATTAGTTAATGCTGATTATAGCCGTACTAATTGTTAGTAATAAAACTGGAAAGTTTTTGTTTTATACTAATGATTGTAAAACGTCGAACGCGTGAATTTTAAGGTAGCAAGCCTGATGGGTACGGTAGCGGGTGGGCAGGAGGGACTGACTTGGTGATGGTCTGTTATCACACGACAAACACCGGAATCATTTGTGCTACTGGACTGGACTTCCACCCAAGTATATCCTGGGTTGCTGCTTTATGAGTGCTGTATTATCTAACATTATGGGATAAACTATGTGTTGTGTGATGAGACAATCTCAAAACTACTGTAACAGCATTATCCCAACACAAGCCTCCACGTAGTCAATCTTCTGTTAAAACTAAGTAAGTAGTTTTACAGTTCAATATATTTTGTTGATTAGCCGAGTATCTTGAAACATTCTATCAGTATTGGGTATTGCTGTTTAGGATGTGTAAAGCTATTTATACTAGTTTTAATGTTTTGTTTTATAATTTCGGCCATAAAAAGTCTTCAAATATAGCCAGCCTGGGAATGTCATACATTGGTATCGTGTGGTGGTTCATATTATGATCTGAGTAGAGGCTAAAGGCGGCCAGTTATTGGAGGAGGCAGTAGTGTTTATTTATATAACATTTGATGGTTTGACCTATGACGTAAATTTGAAACACAGACTCCACTACTAAGAATTATTTACTTAATTTCTATCAGATTAGGTTCATGTATGAGAGGCCCAGTTATCGTAGGCGTCGATGTTTAAGGGTAAATGACCTATATACAGTATTAGCTGCTCCTGTTAGTTAAGTTAATTAGGCTAAGTGGGGGTTAATTTAGGTTGTTTTGTCTGGCCTTACATGAGTCTTTCGTTAATTGGACTGTGACGTGGAGTGTTGCGGAAGCTCGCTGACAACAACCCCCAGTGTACGTTAAGTGATTGTCTCCAGCGAATTCTCCATTTTTACTCTTAGGTCAAGTTATTGCTCTTGTTCTTGTTTTTAATTATTCATGGCTGTTCATTGCTGTTTTTTTTCACTTGACAAATCTGTGTCCAGTAAAACAATTGACAGTGCCATAAAATTTCAAAACCCTTATATTGCATCAACAAAATTGTAAGAATGCACGCGAGCGTTACTGATGAAAACGTGGCAGATTTATCACGAACTAAAAACAGAAAAATAATCTTATTTCGGTCGATATTTGGTGTTAACTGAGCATAATACACTACGTACTGTACTTTACACATACTGTATAATCCTTTTATGTCACTTTCGGTAATCCCAATAGTTAACGAAGAATCTCTCGTTTAATAGTCGTGGACGAACTTCTGATAAGGTCCCATTCATCTCTCATAAATTTTGTACGTTCTTATTTAGTTTTGTTTCCGAAATTGATTGTTTTTAAAAAGGTTATGGCTTTGTCATTTGTTTTGAAAGTTGTGAAATTCAACGGCATAACTAGAAAGTCATGGGAAACCACCGATCTTGTTATTGTTTAATTTGCGGATTTTGTTCAGACTCTCACGATAATGTAACCCCTTGTGCTACGACTACAGTATGCGTTTAATTACGGTACAGTCTCCGTGCAATATTTTAGACGTTATTTAAGATGCCAGTTTTGTGTTATTGTTGAAGTTAGTTAGTGGAACTCGTTTTCTGATCTTAAATGAAGAGTGAAGCGTCTCTGTCATCACAACAAGACCAGTAGTTTTGTTTGGCTGATCCTTGCCTCCTCTGACCCTGGCTGTGAGTGAAGACGAGGTCAGTTGTCCACACACACACACACACACACACTCACCACCAGTCATCCTTATTATAGTGTTTCTTTTTACATGTCTTCATGTTGCCGTTATTTTATTGTACTTGTTTTTTTATATGTTTGTGTGATGTTATCCTTATTATTGCTGTTTTTACCATAACTATTAATATTATTGTTATTGTTAATATTTGCTAGTTTTGTTACAATCATTTTTATCGACGTCACCAAGCAGACCTAAACACACACCATCTTTATCTAAACAACAAACACCACACACGCCCAGCACATCACAACTGACATGTAAGAAAAATAAATTTGGCAACTCCAGGACGAGAGTTGTCGGGTACTGTAATATCGACAGGAGACGAGGGAGGCGACACGTCCGCCTGATAGTGTCACCAATGACATGACAGAAGGGTGTTGCTATTGTGTCACCCGCTCGATAATGATACACCTTGCTAGTGGGGAAGAGGACCTGATACTTGAAGCTGTAGCAGTACCTGACACTTGAAATTGTAGCAGTACCTGACACTTGAAGCTGTAACACTACGTGACACTTGAAGCTGTAACACTACCTGACACTTGAAGCTGTAACACTACCTGACACTTGAAGCTGTAACACTACCTGACACTTGAAGCTGTAACACTACCTGATACTCGAAGCTGTAAGAGAACCCGAGACCTGTGACCTGAAGTGGCTGCACACACACACACACACACACACACACACACACACACACACATTAATTTCTCTTTCCTTCTGCTTTCTCCTCTGCTTTGTTTTATCCCTTACAGACTCCTCCGCCACCTCCTTCAGTTACTCTCCGCCTCTCCACCCCATAACAATGTCTCCTAGTGTCTCTTCGTACGTGTCTGTCTTGTCGTCCGTCTCTAACTGTCCCTCCGTCACGTCCGTCAGTCAGTCAGTTGTGTGAGTGTGTGTCCGTACTTCCATGTGTGTTTGTTCGGGTGGTGGGTTTTAATTAAGGCAGGCCAGGTGTGGTCATGTACCTGGAGAGATGTTGTCTAGTGCACCTACTGATGATGTTATTGATAACTCTATTAATAACTTGTACATCGTGATAACTATATAATTTCTATATCATAACTATATTAATTACTTCTGCATCATGATAACGTGCCGTAATGACTCGTGATATTTTTTTATTTATTCATATTTTTTTACACACTTTCTGCCATCCCCTCACAACAGAATTTCATCCGTTCAGTCATTCATATGTGTCGACTTGTAACTTAATCCTATTTTCACGTATTCTTCTTTTTCCTGACGTTTATTCTTTTTTTTTTTTTACTTTTTTTCTTGGTGGTTCTGTCTTCCTCTACACTGAACGAGTAAATTGTCCGCCATAGTAACTCGCATCTATCTCTCTCTCTCTCTCTCTGTGGTACTGTGGGGGGCTTTTGATATGAGAGGTGTACACGGTGTTTACAAGCATCAGAGGGTAGTCAGTAAACACAAACACCAAGGGCCACTCTGTAAACCCAACCATCAAGGGCCACTCTGTAAACCCAACCATCAAGGGCCACTGTAAACACAACCATCAAGGGCCACAACCATCAAGGGCCACTCTAAACACAACCATCAAGGGCCACTGTAAACCCAACCATCAAGGCCACTCTGTAAACACAACCATCAAGGGCCACTATAAACCCCATCAAGGGCCACTATAAACCCAACCATCAAGGGCCACCCAACCATCAAGGGCCACTATAAACAACATCAAGGGCCACTATAAACACAACCATCAAGGGCCACTCTGTAAACACAACCATCAAGGGCCACTATAAACACAACCATCAAGGGCCACTATAAACACAACCATCAAGGGCCACTCTGTAAACACAACCATCAAGGGCCACTATAAACACAACCATCAAGGGCCACTATAAACACAATCATCAAGGGCCACTATAAACACAATCATCAAGGGCCACTATAAACACAACCATCAAGGGACTTTCTAAACACCGTGTTCACATCAGCTCAGAGCCGCGGGATACCCTCAGGAAGGAAAACTTAACTCAGAATTTAATCACCGAACGAGAGATCTACCTGCGTTAGGCCCTCACAGCCATGAACACGTCGGTGGTATTTATACTGCAAGTTACGTCCGTTAATAATAAATCCTCTTAACTGAAGCTTTTAGTGTAATAATTCATCGACTTGGGACACACAAGGCTTACAGCTGAAACAGTGGACAGTGATGGAATTTCAGTGGTAAGTGAAAATTAGGTACCTCAGTTTATTTCCCCTTAGAAGATTAACTACCCTAAGACTAATCTAACCTACTCTAACCTAACCTAACCTAACCAAATGCAAACTAACGATCTAACCTAATTGTCTCTCATCCAGGTAGTATTAAGGTGAAATAAACTGAGTTAGGTTATAATTTTCACACGCTCTGAGACGTTTTCTATATGGCCATTGTTGCTATGGAAAATATTAAACGTTCGGGTATTTGGGGAGCTGGAGTCAAAGTCAGAGCCGTGAATAGAAAATATGATAGAGATCAGTGTAGGAACAGAAGGGATAGCGGGCTGTGGGGCTGTAATCCTGGGGTCTTAGTGTGAACGTGTGGCAGCCGTTACCTCAGATAGAAGTGTACACGCCAGCCCCCACACAGGTGTTTTCTCTCTCTCTCTCTCCCTCTCTCTCTCTCTCTCTCTCTCTCTCTCTCTCTGTGGTCATTTTGTTGGAATTGTTTTGAATACATTTATCGGGTCATATGAAGTTGATTATACGTAAGATGATCTTCATTAACGCTAACCTGACCAAACTTAATCTCCTCTAACCTAACCTAAATCAGTAAACATTCGGGGAGGAGGAGGAGTTGGAGGAGGATGAGAGTAAGAGGAGGATGAGAGGAGGAGGATGAGAGTAAGAGGAGGATGCGAGGAGGAGGAGGAGGAGGAGGAGGATGAGAGTAATAGGTGGATGAGAGGGAGGAGGAGGAGGATGAGATAAGAGGGGATGAGAGTAAGAGGAGGATGAGGAAGAGGGGGGATGGAGAGGAGGAGGGAGGAGGAGGATGAGAGTAAGAGGTGGATGAGGAGGAGGATGAGAGTGAGAGGGGATGAGAGTAAGAGGAGGTTGAGAGAGAGGGGGATGAGAGGAGGAGGAGGATGGGAGTGAGGGATGAGAGGAGGATGAGAGAAGAGGAGGATGAGAGGAGGAGGATGAGAGGGAGAGGTGGATGAGAGTGGGAGGGTAGGAGGAGGATGAGGAGGATGAGGGTGGAGGAGAGGAGGAGGAGGAGGATGAGAGGGAGGAGGAGATGAGAGGAAGAGAGGAGAGAGGAGGAGGAGAGAGCAGAGGGAGGATGAGGAGGAGGAGGAGGATAAGAGGAGGATGAGAGTAATAGGTGGATGAGAGGAGGAGGAGGAGGATGAGAGTAAGAGAGGATGAGAGGAGGAGGTTGGAGGAGGATGAGAGTAAGAGGAGGGTGAGAGTACGAGGAGGATGAGAGGAGGAGGAGGAGGAGGAGGAGGAGGATGAGAGTAATGGGTGGATGAGAGTAAGAGGAGGATGAGGTAAGAGGATGAGAGTAAGAGGAGGATGAGAGTAAGAAGAGGATGATAATAAGAGGTGAAGGAGGGTGAGGGGTCAGCCATTCTACTGATGGTCGTGGATCTTCACCCGTGATTGGTGTCTGTCCTTCCTCTTTAGGTCTAACTTCATGTGACCTCTCTCTCTCTCTCTCTCTCTCTCTCTCTCTCTCTCTCTCTCTCTCTCTCGTTGGCCCGTTTACGTGTTGTCTGCTGCGTCCATCTATCTGTCAGCCTGATAGTTATAACCTGGAGAGGAAGAGTACACACACACACACACACACACACACACACACTTGCTTGCTTATGGCAGTCCACCTAAGTCGCTGACGACGTTGCTCCAGATGAGATGACTGATGAGTTATGTGTTATTCCTCTGATGCCACCGTAGATGACTGGAGTCCAATCCTGGAGGCGCAGATCTTGTTGCATAGGTGACAGGGATGTTGTTCACTGAGAGGAATTATGCCTTGAGCCCTCTGATGTTGTTGGGCTCGTTTAGTAGCTCTCTTTTGGTTCAGTGAGGTATCAAGTGTTTCCCCTCCTCGATGGCATGTTGAGCGCCATAAGGAACGATCCCAGGCTCGTTGCTCCCGTGAATTTGGTTGGATATTGCAGCACTTGAGTAGAGTTTTAGAGTGGTCCTTATATCTCTTTTTCTGTCCTCCCGCCGAGCGGTTTCCATGTGAGAGCTTGCCAGATAATATTAGTCTTGGAAGCCGGTGGTCTGGCACCCTGATAACAGGTCCAAGCCAGCGCAAGTGTCTTTTAGCTAGCATGGTTTCAATGCTGGTCGTGTTTGAGCGACGATATAGTTCTTCACGAGTCATTCTATCTTCCCAGGGTATTCCAAAGATACGCTTAAGGCATCTAGTGTGGAAGTTTTCCAGCATTTGGAAAATGCATATAATAATGTAGATATACAGACCGCGAGATAAACTGCAGTCTTCGATCCATATTTGAGGTCATTCTTGAGAAAGACTCTTGTTCTCAAACGTCCAAATGCAGCTGAGGCTAAATTGATTCTGGTTTGAATTTCCATATACAGTGAGGAGGTGGGTGTGAGAGTGCTACCAGGGTACTTAAACTGGTTTACTATTTTGATAGGATCTCCATTAATGTAGAATTGTGGTGCTTCTTTTGGTGGAACAATGGGCTGGACAAAATCTCAGTCTTCTGGGTGTTAAATTGCAAACCAAGCGAGCTGTAAATACCAGAGATCACGTCCAGTGCATGTTGCAAAGATTCTCTGTTATGTGTCATTATTGCATAGTCATCTGCATACTGTAGTTCTATGACCTGAGTTGTTAAGGTCTCTGTGTAGGCTTCCAGACGTCTAATATTAAAAAGGCTACTGTCAAGACGGTACCGTATGCCCACACTTGCATTAGGCCCAAGGGCATTGGGTGAGAGTTGTGTGACAGCCAGCAAAAAAATGTTAAACAACACAGGTACCAGCACACAGCCCTGTTTTACGCCCATTTGGACACTAAATGGTTCTGACTGCACACCACCCACAAGTACCCGGGCTTGCATTCCATTCCACACACACACACACACACACACACACACACACACACGCGCGCGCCTCTCCTTGTTTCTTTCTGTGTTTGTTGTTTTTGTCTGCTCTCTGCCTCATTTAGCGCTGTTGTTGTTCTTCCATTAACTCTCTTCTCGTGTGTAAGTGGTAAGTGTTGGATCCTTAAAACCTCAGCCCCCAGAGTCACTTGTTTCCATAACCACTTACCAAAAATCCTACTACGCTTTATTACTTAACCTACTACAGTTGATCACTTACCCCCCAAAAAATCAGCTACTACTTCACATAAATCTACTTTAATATGCCACTTACAAAGATCTGCTTCAGTTTAATACGTAACAGAAGCCTACTACAGTTGATCACTTACAAAAATCTCCTACACTTTATTACTTAATGGAAATCTAATACACTTTATCACTTAATATCTACTACAATAATACTGATACTTATAAATATCTTCCTATAGTTTATTAAAATACTACACAATCTTACTTAACAGAAATATACTAGTAACAAAAGTTGACTATACTTTATTACTTTGCTTATGGTCATTCCACCCCTCAACCTCTCAACCTTCCATTCCCTCCACCCCCCCTCCCCCCTCCATTCCCTCCACCCCTCTTCCCCCCTTCATTCCCTCCACCCCTCCCCCTTCATTCTCCACCCCCCTCCCCCCTTCATTCCCTCCACCCCTCCCCCTTCATTCCCTCCACCTTCTATTCTCCCACCTTCACTCCACCTCTCATCCCTCCACTATCCACCTCCCTCCACCCTCTATCCTCTCCTCCTTTCACTCCTTCCCCTCCACCCTTCCCCCCCCCACCCTCCTCTTCTCAACTCTCCCTCCCCTCTTCCTTTTCCTTGCATTTTTTTTTGCTATACCTGTAGGTTTGTTTGGTTTTGGTCAGGTCAGGTCAGGACAGGACAGGACAGGTCAGGTCAGAACAGGACAGAACAGGACAGGTTAGGTTAGGTTCGGACAGGTCAGGTCAGGACAGGTTAGGTTAGGTTCGGTCAGGTCAGGTCAGGTTAGGTTAGGTTAGGTTAGGTTAGGTTAGGTTCGGACAGGTGTGTTGTCATTATCTCACTTAATCACTCGCCCATCTCTTCCCTTCACAGAAAATATTAAAATTATTCTTGTTCCCGCTTTCACGCCATCTCCCCCTTTCCATTTCCTCTCTTTATTTACACTTCGCCTCTTCCTTTTCATCTTCTCTTAGGATTTCGTTTCTCTTATTCCTTGTCTTCTCTTTCATCTACCTCCTTCCTCTCCCCTTCCGCTTGTACCTATCTCCTTTTTCTTCTTTCTTCAATCCCTCACTTCCTCTTTCCGGTTGTCTTGGTGTTTACCTTTCCATCTCCTCTCCCTCTTTTGATCTATTTGTTTCTACCTTTCCATATTCTCTCCTTCTGTTTGATGTTTCACCTTCATTCGTCTTTCTTCCAAGCCATCTCTTCTTATTCATCCCCTCTATTTCCTGTTCCATGTTCATTTATTCTCTCTCTCTCTCTCTCTCTCTCTCTCTCTCTCCCCTGCATTCCTTCCTTTCCGTCATTTCTCTGAACTCTTTTGTTTTACTTCTTTCGTTTTCTTTCCTTCCTTCCTTCCTTCCTTCCTTCCTTCCTCCCTCGCCGGGGTAAGTTGCTCTAGGCGGTCCCAGGTGGCCTTAGGTGACTTCAGTCGGTCCCAGATGGCTTTAGGTGGCTTCAGTCGGTCCCAGGTGGCTCCACAAGGTCCCAGGTAGCCCCAGATGGTTCTAGAGGGTCTTGGGTAGCTCTAGGTGACTCCAGATGGCGGTTTTAAATGGCTCCAGCTAGCTCTAGGTGACTCCAGGTGGCTCTAGATGGTGTTAAGTAGCTCTACTGTAGTTGGTCTTAGCTGACTCTAGGTGACTCCAATTTCTCTAGATGACTCCAGGTGGCTATAGATGGTTCTAGGTAGGTGGCTTTAGGAGGCAGTTCCTGAGAGACTAATAGGTGTGTGGGGGGGCGGGTAATAGAGGTGTTTGCATACGACCTGAAGTGGTATGCAAACAATTACAGTATACACAGGACGAATGCAAATAATACGAAGAAAATAATGAAGAAGAAGAAGAAGAAGATAGAAGAGAAAGAGAATAGAAAATCAAGTTAAAAATACAAAAAAAAAAACAATTCGACGAGAAGAAAAACATACAAACAGACAAATAATTACCCACTCCCACACAGGGCAAGAGGAGGAGGAGGTGTGGCGGGGAGGGGACTAAGAAACACTGGGCGCCATTATCAAGGTCTCAAATTTGAACAGCATTAGTGGCGTCTACCGTGTTTGTTCTTGGTGTACAATACGGCAGATGTCGAGCCGAATTATCCCCGTGTTTACATGATTAGTTGTGGCGGCGGCCGTTAGAGGTACGGGGAAGAGGAGACTTGTCATGGTCCTTGGTGCTTCTCCGACTTGAGGCTTTCATTGTGATGATTGAGAGAGAGAGATTCATTCATCATACACTACCCATGCAACCCCCCCCACACACACACACACATTCTACACAAACAAGACTAAACACAATATTTAATTGGGTGTTGCGTAACATTTTGTCGCCTCCTCTTGTGGGCCACACTAGAGGGGGCCATCAGAACCTCCCCGGGGCCACACACACACGCTATAGTTGGGCCACTTAATGGTGTACTGGGCCATCTCGGATTTAAAAAAAATACTGAGCGCTGTGACCTTGGCCTGATGCGTAGTGTGAAGGCGCTCTGTCTTTTATCTGTCTGTCTATCTGTCTGTCTGTCTGTCTCCCTCTGTCTGTCCGTTTGATGTTTCTCTATCCTTCTTTGTCTTTCTCTTTCTGTCTCTTTCTCTTTTCTTCTTTTTTGGACACACACACACACACACACACACACACACACACACACACACACGTCTAATAGCACAGTAATGAGCGCCATACGTCTTGGAGATCAGTCATTAGTCGATGCGGACATTTGGTTAGGTTAGGTTAGAAACTCTCCATCTTTATCTGGGTTACAAGTTATTAAGCTGCCAAATTAAACTGGTCCAAGATTTATTAAATTATCTCTTAAGTTTAAGGTATTTAAGACTACGTCATTATACCTTCATTACGTCACTATATCTCCATTACGTCACTATATCTCCATTACGTCACTATACCTCCATTACGTCACTATATCTCCATTACGTCACTATACCTCCATTACGTCCCTATATCTCCATTACGTCATTATACCTCCATTACGTCACTATACCTCCATTACGTCACTATACCTCCATTACGTCACTATATCTCCATTACGTCATTATACCTCCATTACGTCACTATATCTCCATTACGTCACTATACCTCCATTACGTCACTATATCTCCATTACGTCACTATACCTCCATTACGTCACTATATCTCCATTACGTCACTATACCTCCACTACGTCACTATATCTCCATTACGTCACTATATCTCCACTACGTCACTATACCTCCTTCTTCAGCTTCGCATGGCTCCAAACAAAATCAAGCTGGATAATTCTTGTGTTCGTTGAGTTTTATCATTCCTGTACGCCATTGTGGTGAAGGTGGGGTGAGTGGCAGGCGTTCAGAAAGGCGATCCACTCACGCCACTATTTTGTTCATAGTTAGTCTGGCGGAATCTCTCTCTCTCTCTCTCTCTCTCTCTCTCTCTCTCTCTCTCTCTCTCTCTCTCTCTCTCTCTCTCTCTCTCTCCGACCGTATTTAAAAAGTAGTTATGAATTTAAAGAAAATATATTTAATGAACGTGTTAATAACTATTGATGTTGAGAAGATGGAAGAGGGGAAGGGAGAGGAAGAGAGTAACCATGTGAGGGTTGAGGGAGAGAGAGAGGGGGGGGGGATGGGAGAGTGTTGGCGGAGAGAGATGATTGGGGAGTTGATACAGTAAGGCTAGGCTAGGTTAGGTTAGGTTAGGTTAGGTTAGGTTAGGTTAGGTTAGGTTTGGTTTTGGCCGTGACTCTGAAATATGCATAACAATACGCATTACTCTCGCCCCCGTAAAGAAAAAAAAAATCTGGTACGTTTGTGAATTGCATTTTTTTCATAACTGCGTCGAGACCACTATGTCTGTATCTATACATGGCCTGAGTTCAGTATGATCATGTATTCAACTGCGTTACCCCTGAAAAATGTCAAATTATCCCCTCGAGGGTAGTTTGTCCCTAATTGAGAAGCCGTGCAGGATCAGGTGACTCAAATACTCAAGGATTTTACCAACCCAACCCGTAACTTAGTCTAACCTACCCTAGCCTACCCTACCCTAGCCTACTCTAACCTAACCTACTCTAACCTAACCGGACCTTCCCTTGACCTAACATACATACATACATACATACATACATACATACATACATACATACATACATACATACATACATACATACATACATACATACATACATCAACCAAGGAACGTCACTAAGATTCTATAACAGTAAATGGAGGCAGGTGTTTCTGGCAACGATTTTGAGGGTGCGTGTTGGAGGCTCCGTCAGACTCAGGTGTTGTGTCTGGTAATTATGTTGAAGGAGGTGGAGACGCTGCCTTAATTAATGAACATCTTTTGTAACACCTGCCAATGTTTTGGTTAAGTATGTGCCATTTTTGTTTGTTTGTTTGTATAAATGAGTTTTGTTTACACCCTAAAAATAACAAGGGAGGGAAGGTCACTTAACAAGAAGTTTCAGCACAGTTACAGTACGACAGTGAGATTGACAATGAGTGAACACGTAAGTTAACTACGAGTTGTTAATGATTTTTACAATGGTTGGGACTGGGCTGTTCTTTTAGCAATCAGTAAGTACGTGCTCGTATGGGCTGGATGCGGTTGTAGTGTCGAACAGCAATTCCCGGACGAGGGATCTCGGGTGGGAGCAGGAGACGGTGGCGAGGGGGGTGTTGTAGCTTCTCCCCAGACTTAGAGATGAGGTCACGGTGAGGATCAGAGAGAGCTGAGAGGGTCAGTGTACTTTATAGCATTTAAGGAGTGAGTGTGTGAGTGCAATATGTGGGAGTGTTTATATGTAAAGATGAAAGTGAAGATATAAAGAGAGAGAGAATTGATGTGTGTATATCCACAAGGATGCAGGTATATGTGAATACAGTATAACCGTTTTGGTTTTTTGACATCACGCCCCAACCTGGCTTAACATAACAAAAAGCCAACCTGGGAAGATATTGGAAGCATAATGTGTTGTCTAATGGTAGACCCTGCTGCCATATGGCATCACGAAAATTGTGACCAAGTCCCAGGTTGCTGATCTGACTTTCTGCTTCATTTACACACAATTGCAGGGTCTCAATTGTTTCTCTTACCATTGACAACACAACATACATATATCGTTTCTCACTTTTGATCGTTTTTTTTCATTTGTATTTATAGTTCTTTATTATTAATATTATTATTATTACAGTTACTGTATTATTATCATCATTATTTTATTATTTTATTTTTGTTTGTTTTATCATAAATTTTATTTATTATGATTTATTATGACTATTATTTATTATTATTATTATTGTTATTATTATTATTATTATTATTATTATTATTATTATTATTATTATTATTATTATTATTATTACTATTACTACATTTTCGCCCCCCAGGCCCCGATGTGGGTCAGTGACCCGTGCCCGGGTGGGCTAATCCCCGTAAAAAAAAGAAAATAAAATATTATATATATATATATATATATATATATATATATATATATATATATATCATGACGCTCCCCACAGAGGCAGCACTACAGGGTACACGAAGCGAGGCATAGTGGTGAGCGTTAGGAATGGCGCAATAAACACAGGGTCCTGGTGATGACAGTGTAGTATGGCTCAACCTCGAACCAGGCGAAATAAAAAATGGAATTCTCGTTTTCTGAATGTAAAGGAAAAAATGGATCTTTAAAGTTGAAATAAAGGTGTAAATCTTGGTTTCGGGAGGTGAATGATGTTTTTTTTATTTTAGAAATAACGCTTTTATATTAATTTTTCCATATAAAGAACGACGTGTTTCAACAAGGGACTTCGGTCAGCACTCCCCGAGCGATCAGCTGACCAGATAAACAAAACAAACGCTTGTATCCAGCGTGACGACCTCCCACCATGAACCAGTCTGTGAATGTTGCGTATATATATATATTGTACATCATTCAACAAACCACCCTCCTACCTCGAGTAATTAAGCAGAACCTCCCAACTTTAATATGACCGTGAAGTCAAGAATACAAAAACGAAAGTCAGTGGTGCCGTGGCCATCATTCTCCCTTTACTCTGATGTGTAGTTAGTTGCTGTAGTTAGGTATCATAATGAGGTCCCTGCAGTATGAGAGTTACAACCTGCTGTAATTTTAACATAGAGCAGAGTCATGAAGCCAATCTGGGGTAAATGTAAGCCTGGGGTGGTGTGTGATTGCCGACTTTTTTTTCCCCTGGACAAATTATTGTTGGCCATTATGTGTAAAGCGAAAATTTATGGCCGTGGTGTGTGTGTGTGTGTGTGTGTGTGTGTGTGTGTGTGTGTGTGTGTGTGTGTGTGTGCGCGTGTGTGCGTGTGCGTGTGTGTGTGTGCGTGCGTGCGTGTGCGTGTGTGTGTGTGCGTGCGTGTGTGTGTGTGTGAGTAACAAGCAAGTTTTGGATCGTCCTTACTTGTGTGATTCTTCATAGTTACTTAGCTAACATTGACTAAACATAAGTCTCACCTGCCTTTCGTTATCATTCGTTAAAGGAATCTCTGATAAATTGAATTTTCGTTGTTCTTTAAAGAATTTATTAAGTAAACTAAACTTTTTAGATATCATAATTATTCGATGCTTTTGTTAACAATTGTTTTTATTTTTTAATTCGTTACTGGACGTGTTGGATGAGTGGATGAGGTGCGCATGCGTCTGAACACATCTCGGTAACGGCTATTGTTATACTGGCAGTGGGCGGGGAGGGGGAGGTGGAGGCGGTGTATGTGTGGGTGCCCTTTAACCCAGGGTTGGGTGGGTGGGAGGGAGGGAGGGAGGGAGGGAGGGAGGAGTCTGCCTGATGACCTTCAATACCCAGCAGCCTCGGGACGTCAACTTATATACGGTGGTGTTCTCTCTCTCTCTCTCTCTCTCTCTCTCTCTCTCTCTCTCTCTCTCTCTCTCTCTCTCTCAGCCTTCTTACTTGGTGGAGATATGATGAAAAAATACACACATACACACACACACACACACACACATTTATACACTGGGAAACATAAAAATGTAAAATGAGCCAGTCGGCCGCTACAAACGAGCAGCGGGCGGCCCAATACACAATACTATCCTCCACACGGGTGATAAAAGAATCACATCTGTTTATCTTTTTCGTAGGTTGTTGTCCGTGCGCTACAGGGAGAAGGATGAGGAAAATAATGTTCAAACTTGGTGTGAACAGTCCCGTTAATGGTGCCACGGTCAAGTGCGAATATGAAGTTAACTGTTCAAAAATGTTCATCAGTATGTCTGTTTATCCGTGTTTTTTAGGAAGAATGATGGGGAGTAGAAGGTTCAAATCTGGTGAGAATGTCCCCCTTAAGTGCCAAGGTCATGTTCTAGTGTGAAGGTCAAAGGTCAAGAGTGTTAGGAGTGTATTCAGGTTTGATACACGAGTGAGTGACGTCAAGTGCTATATTTAGCACTTTCCTCCTGACAACATAACCTAACTTAACACTTTCCTCCTGACAACATAACCTAACTTAACACTTTCCCCCTGACAACATAACCTAACTTAACACTTCCCTCCTGACAACATAACCTAACTTAACACTTTCCCCCTGACAACATAACCTAACTTAACACTTCCCTCCTGACAACATAACCTAACTTAACACTTCCCTCCTGACAACATAACCTAACTTAACACTTTCCTCCTGACAACATAACCTAACTTAACACTTCCCTCCTGACAACATAACCTAACTTAACACTTTCCCCCTGACAACATAACCTAACTTAACACTTCCCTCCTGACAACATAACCTAACTTAACACTTTCCTCCTGACAACATAACCTAACTTAACACTTCCCTCCTGACAACATAACCAAACTTAACACTTTCTTCCTGACAACATAACCTAACCAACTAATGGAATTTCTTAGAAGTCTTTTGGTGGAGATAAATTATTTTTAACTGGAAGATGGATAGAATGTAGGAATGAGTGTGGGTAAGGAATGTGGGTGAGTGGGGGAATGTGGAGGAGTGGGTAAGGAATGGGTGAGTGGGGGAGGAATGTAGGAGGAGTGTGGGTGGAATGTGGGTGAGTGGGGGAATGTAGGGTGAGTGTGGGTAAGGAATGTGGGTGAGTGGGGGAGGAATGTAGGAGTGTGGGTGGGGAGTGAGTGGGGGGAGGAATGTCTTGAATGTGGGTGAGGTGGGAGGGAGGAATGTAGGAGTGAGTGGGTAAGGAATGTGGGTGAGTGGGGGAGGAATGGGGGTGGGGGGGGAGGGGAGTGAGTGTGGGTAAGGAATGTGGGTGAGTGTGGGGGAGGGAGGAATGTAGGAGGAGTGTGGGTAAGGGATGTGGGTGAGGGGGACAGCCACACACATTTATGCCGTGCAGTAGTTAGAGTCGGTGGCCGGCGGTTCACGTTACCTGGAGCTGAGTGAGAGTCAACACGGAACTCAGGTGCTGTTTTCCTCTCCCAACACTCCCAACCACGTTGCCTCACTCCCTCTACACTCCCAATCACGCTGCCTCACTACACTCCCAACCACGCTGCCTTCTCTCCCATGACTCCCAACCACGCTGCCTCACTCCTCTTCACTCCCAACCACGCTGCCTCACTCCTCTACACTCCCAACCACGCTGCCTCACTCCCTCCACTCCCAACCACGCTGCCTCCTCCTCTACACTCCCAACCACGCTGCCTCACTCCTCTACACCCAACCACGCTGCCTCCCTCTACACTCCCAACCACGCTGCCTCTCCCTCTACACTCCCAACCACGCTGCCTCACTCCCTCTTCACTCCCAACCACGCTGCTGCCCCCCACACACACATACACACACCCACAGCTCTCTCCCCATCATTAATCATCTTTATCCGGTCCTTCCCCTCACCCCTACTTATTACCATCTTTATTACCTCCTACGTCCCTACCTCCCTCCTTCCTGCATGCGTCTCTGCTTCTCTCCTTCCCTTTGATTTCTCCTTCATTTATTCTCCCTCCCACTTTATCCTCATTCTTCCTCTATTTAATCCTCTTCACACCCCCTCCCTCCCTCCTTCCTTATTTATTTCCTTCCTTCCTTGCTTTCTTCCCTCTTCCTTCCTTTTCCTAACCCCCTTTCTTCCTTCTCTCCTTCTTTATCCCCCTCCCTTCCTTTTTTCCTTCCTCCCCGCTCCCTCCCTACTTCCTTCTCCTTTCTTCCTTCCTTCCCTCTCTCCCTCGCCGCCGCCGTGATAAGTATTGACTGCAGGCAGGTTACAACAGGTAATATCAGCTCCTTAACATTAACCCCTGCGTCTGTAACTCTTCCTCTGCCCTGTCATCTACCGAGAGTGCCCGGTGGCCCTCGTCTATAACCTCCTTCATCGCCTCCGTCGTTATAAATAGTAGTAGCCTTGGCCTCATTTCTTCACCTGCAGGCTTCTCTTGATTGGCTAAAATGGATAAGCCAATTGGCGAATCGCTGAGATGGTAAACACTAGTGGTCGTCCATGGTTAGGTTAGGTTTGGTTAGGTTAGGTTAGGTTAGGTTTGGTTAGGTTAGGTTTGGTTTTGGTTTGGTTAGGTTTGGTTAGGTTAGCTGCTTTGCCTGCCGTAACTCCACTTTTCAAACTATCCTAACTTCCACTAATCACACCTTTAAAATCTGTACTATGATAGTGGTCCGTACTATTACTACTACTGCTGCCATCACTTATACAGTATGATGCGTAAGTCACTCTAAGAAACATATGTACAGTATAGTCCAAACAACTTCTGCACCACCCTGTATAGTAATAACACGGCTGATAAACTATATTTTCATGGAAGTCAAAACAAGGGAGAATGAATCGCCTGGCAACGTTAAGCTGAATTTGGCTATGTTTAAGCTGAATTTGGCTATGTTTATGCTGAATTTAGCTGCGTTTAAGCTGAATTTGGCTATGTTTAAGCTGAATTTGGCTATGTTTAAGCTGAATTTGGCTACGTTTAAGCTGAATTTGGCTGTTTAAGCTGAATTTGGTATGTTTATGCTGAATTTGGCTACGTTTAAGCTGAATTTGGCTACGTTTAAGCTCATTTGGCTACGTTAAAGCTGAATTTGGCTGTTTATGCTGAATTTGGCTGCGTTTAAGCTGAATTTGTCTACGTTTAAGCTGAATTTATCTACGTTTAAGCTGAATATGGCTACGTTTAAGCTGAATATGGCTACGTTTAAGCTGAATTTGGCTACGTTTAAGCTGACCTCGTAAACGCTTCCATCAGTTTGGTTTATATATGCTAATCATAATTAAGTATATTTTACAATCAGGTCTATATTATGATGCCTTTAATGATCATGTATATAGCGTTACCCATTAAATAGGTATTATATTCTGTAATAGGGAAAGTGGGGGTGGGGGTGGGGGAGGTATTTCAAAGGTAACACCACCCTTACCTTTCTACCTAATTACCTTGCATTTATATATATATTAGAGGTAACAGCGCTTCCCTACGCCCCCATTTCCCAGTATGTGCTTATATTTCATTCAACTTAAGGGTGAATTCTATTAAAACAGTAATAGGGCCATTATCACCCCCTCTTCCCCTTCTCTCCCTTCGCCTCTCTTCCCTTCAACTCCTTTCCTCTCTTCTTCTCTCCCCCTCCACTTTTTCTTCCACTCCCCTTCCTTCTTCTCCTTCCTTTTTCTTTCTTCCTCTCTCTCCCCTACTATTCCCTCTCCCTCCCTCCTCCCATTCTCTCTCCCTCATTCCCCCTCTCCCCTCCCATTCCCCTCTATCCTCCCCTTTACTTCCCCTCCATCTTCCCATCGCTTTACCCTTCCCTCTCCCTTTTACTTCTTCCCATTCCCTCCCTCCTTCGATCACTCCCTCCCTCCCTCCCCTTTAACATGGTCTTAAGTCTCGAGGTTTTGGGAAGACTCTGGATCGCCCTTTTTTTTATGAATTTACATGATATAATTATGCTTACCTGTGTTGGGTCTTGATACACCTGTGTAGTAGTTGGCTGAGGGTGAACTTAACTGGGAAAGATGTTACTGTTTACAATATTCCTGAAAACTCACAATATATATTATTTTTTTATACCTAAAGATAAACTTCCATCACCTATCCATATTTAAATCTACTATATTTACCTAAAGTCTATAGTACCTAAAATTATATCCCCCCCAAAAATATACCTGAATTTCGGTACTTCATATTGTTAACACTACCTTCCAGTCCTAACTAAAACATCTTATTTAAACATAAACACGAAGCCCTGATTCCTTTCCTCCCTCAAAACATATTTTTTTTCATTCGTCGTTATCGTAAAAGTCTCCGTCAGTTTCCACACTTCACCAGCAGGTAGGTATTTCACTCCTTCGTCTCCACCATCACTACCAAATACTCCACCTAAATGATTCCCTGGGGTGATGGTCCCGGTCAGCCTCTTTATCTCACCCTGAATCATGTAGTGGAACTCTGGCTGGCTTGGTGGTTTGGTGGCTGGGTGGCTGGCTGGGTGACTGGCTGCTTGGGTGGCTGGCTGGGTGACTGGCTGCTTGGGTGGCTTATTCTGCCTTCTAAGACTTGCTGATCTTGTCCCTTCATGGTCAAGGATTTAATCTTGCTTATGTCTCTTCGCCTCTTTGATTCTCCGCGTCGGGTTGTATGTGTGAGATTATAATTATCCAAACAGCGTGATTTTCAACTTTGGGTGCAGCAGTTTTGCAATATATGCGTCTAGTTATCAGAACTTTATATTACATAGCAGTGAGTTGCAGACACTTATAAAATGTGCAACACAAACATGACTGAAGTTGTTTAACATTCCTGACTGGTCTTGACACACTCATTCAACAGTCAGTGGGTTACAGCTCCCACCACCAAGTATTGACCATCTGACGGAGAACTCTTGGGTATCTGTGTTTGTGTGTCAGAACTCCACTGTATTTATTGTGGATTAATACTATAAGTCCCGCCCACATTCTCTCGTACGGTCTTGTCAGTTGGCTACCGTGATAGCGACCACAACGTAACGGAGATTGGCTACTTTACATCATTTTACTATTTTAATGGAGGTGCGGCGGCCAAGTGGATACAGACAGTATTCGCCTCCAATACTAAGTGTCGCTGGTTGGGGTCCATACCTCCCCCATTTCACCCAGCTGTGAATGGGCACAGGACACTACAACTGGGAAGTAAAGACTCAGTGCCGGCCACAGTGTCCTCGTGTACCGACCTTCAGTACTTGGTCTCCGAACTGCCCATAAAGAGCCGCCAGGCCTGTGTTACCCCTTCCACTAGTTTAAGTATTGTTATATATCTTTGATATTAATGAAAACAAACAAAACATTTGCAAATACTTTAAGTCGTCCAACAAAGTCCACGTAGGTCAGGTGGTCGTGTTAGCCCAGGCCGGACCGTGTTACTTAGTGTTTTTATATATAGGTGGACCTAAACACTAGTGAGACAACACTAGGCAAGAGAAGGAACCAAGAAGTTACCAAATCACCATTTCATCGCAAGAAAGTCTTTACCGCGTTATTGACGTCGTAGCTGACTTTGACAGAGAATCAATAAGAAGGGAAATGTCTGGGAGAACAGCAGCCAACACCCGACTCTCCTGTCTCCGCCTCGTTAACAACTGATGGCCAGATGACTTGTTCGTTTGAAACTGAGATATCCGTTGGCGGCTCTGTCTAACTCTAACCAATCACAACCTCGCTCGAGAGAGTTTGGGCGTGGCTTATTTCACATTTCTATAATGAACAGACTACAGTCAGTCAGGATATAGTAACCAGTGTTCAGCCCAGCTTGTGTTACGAACTTATGAGTATGTGATTTGATATTGTGCAGTTATAACATTCAGTGAAGTGAAGACTAATAGAGCAACCTGTCAGCAAATAAAAACACATGATTCACTCTGCAATGTGTCACCAAACCTACAGTATATACCGTACAGGGTGGGCCAAAAGCTTACACCAAACCTACATACCGTACAGGGTGGGCCAAAAGCTTACACCAAACCTACATACCGTACAGGGTGGGCCAAAAGCTTACACCAAACCTACATACCGTACAGGGTGGGCCAAAAGCTTACACCAAACCTACATACCGTACAGGGTGGGCCAAAAGCTTTAACGATCTGGTTCAGTATACCCTTCTAGTACCGAACACCACCTCAAGAGTATACAGTACGTGAGGTATTTGACCTTTGACTCATGACCTCATTAAACCTCGTAAGATAACATAATAATAACTATGACATACTGAACCAAACTACATACCTGCCACGTGCCATATTGTCCCCCCAAAAATTCAATGAGATTATTTGTTTATACGAAAGAGAAGAAAAAATAGTTTGGTAAACATCTCTCTCTCTCTCTCTCTCTCTCTCTCTCTCTCTCTCTCTCTCTCTCTTCTTCCCCAGAAACTTAATCATTGAGTTGACAGAAATTCGATAATTATGTTCATATAATTACAAGCCTAAACACGACACATACATGATATGTGTGTGTGTGTGTGTGTGTGTGTGTGTGTGTGTGTTCGGTCAGATTGGAGCAAGGTTGCTTAGGTTAGGTTAGGTTGTGTTTAGTTATATTAGGGTAGGTTGGGTAGGTTAAGGTTAGGTCAGGTCAGGTCAGGTTAGGTTAGGTCAAAATCAAGCGTCTCATTTTCCCCTTGTCTCTAAATGACCTGGTGTTGTGAGGCCATGACCTTGTTCACGGTAAACAGACTTACAATAAACACACCACTAACAACTCTCTCTAGCATCATTCATTCATTCATTCATTACCTTCATTCATTCACTCATTACCTTCATTCATTCATTCATTCATTACCTTCATTCTTTCATTCATTCATTCATTCATTACCTTCATTCTTTCATTCATTCATTCATTCATTACCTTCATTCATTCATTCATTCATTCATTCATTACCTTCATTCATTCACTCATTCATTACCTTCATTCTTTCATTCATTCATTCATTCATTACCTTCATTCTTTCATTCATTCATTCATTCATTACCTTCATTCATTCACTCATTACCTTCATTCATTCATTCATTCATTCATTACCTTCATTCATTCATTCATTCATTACCTTCATTCATTCACTCATTACCTTCATTCATTCACTCATTACCTTCATTACCTTCATTCATTCATTCATTACCTTCATTCATTCATTCATTCTTTCATTCATTCATTCATCCACTCATTATCTTTCATTCATTCATTACCTTCATTCATTCATTCACTCATTACCTTCATTCTTTCATTCATTCATCCACTCATTACCTTCATTCATTCATTCACTCATTACCTTCATTCATTCACTCATTACCTTCATTCTTTCATTCATTCATCCACTCATTACCTTCATTCATTCATTCACTCATTACCTTCATTCATTCATCCACTCATTACCTTCATTCATTCATTCACTCATTACCTTCATTCATTCTTTCATTCATTCATTCATCCACCCACTCATTACCTTCTTTCATTCATTCACTCATTCATTACCTTCTTTCATTCATTCATTCATTACCTTCATTCATTCATTCACTCATTACCTTCTTTCATTCATTCATTCACTCATTACCTTCATTCATTCTTTCGTTCATTCATTCATTCATTCATTCACTCATTACCTTCTTTCATTCATTCATTCATTCATTACCTTCATTCATTCACTCATTACCTTCATTCATTCATTCATTCACTCATTACCTTCATTCATTCATCCACTCATTACCTTCTTTCATTCATCCACTCATTACATTCATTCATTCATCCACTCATTGCCTTCTTTAATTCATTCATTCATTACCTTCATTCATTCTTTCATTCATTCATTCATCCACTCATTGCCTTCTTTCATTCATTCATTCATTACCTTCTTTCATTCATTCACTCATTACCTTCATTCATTCTTTCATTCATTCATTCATTCACTCATTGCCTTCTTTCATTCATTCATTCATTACCTTCTTTCATTCATTCACTCATTACCTTCATTCATTCTTTCATTCATTCATTCATCCACTCATTGCCTTCTTTCATTCATTCATTCATTACCTTCATTCATTCTTTCATTCATTCATTCATCCACTCATTGCCTTCTTTCATTCATTCATTCATTACCTTCTTTCATTCATCCACTCATTACATTCATTCATTCATTCACTCATTACCTTCATTCATTCTTTCATTCATTCATTCATTCATTCATTACCTTCTTTCATTCATTCACTCATTACCTTCATTCATTCTTTCATTCATTCATTCATTCACTCATTGCCTTCTTTCATTCATTCATTCATTACCTTCTTTCATTCATTCGTTCATTACCTTCTTTCATTCACTCATTACCTTCATTCATTCATTACCTTCTTCCATTCATTCACTCATTACCTTCTTTCATTCATTCACTCATTACCTTCATTCATTCTTTCATTCATTCATTCATCCACTCATTGCCTTCTTTCATTCATTACCTTCATTACCTTCATTGAACATTCTAGTATCCAACTTGTAATCTCTTGTCTCCAGGGATGTTAACTGCCACACTCCATCATTAATAATAGCTGTTATGTTACATTTTTATAGCCACAGGTGAAGCTTATTGTATTCTATGATGTAATTTACCTGAAGTCAATATCTCTAAGACTTTCAATACAACGTGAAGTCAACAGTTTCTCGACTTTAATCAATATTTGAAGTCAATAGTTGCTTAAATTCGCTACCATATTTGAAGTTTATTGAGAGAGAGAGAGAGAGAGAGAGAGAGAGAGAGAGAGAGAGAGAGAATAAATAAAGTCAATGTGGTCTGGACTACAGTTTGTGTATAGCTTACTGGTGTAATCTGGATAAATATACATATATATGTGTATTTTCATATTATACAACGAGGTGTTGAAGGGATTAAAATAAACAAATAAACCTAAAACTACATCAATAATAGCACAAAGGAAACAAAAGAAATGAGAGAAAATAATGTAAATAAAGAATCCCAAAATGGCAGTCTACTATACTGCGGCACCTCCTTCACCCAACCCTCTCTCTCAGTGCAGAAAATAAGATTAAATTCCTACCCTTCATCTATATAACGTCATAACGCTATATTATTTTGAGAGATCGATATATTATGACGTGTGAGTGACGTCAATAGGAGCGGGATAGAGACCATGATAAAATAAAGAAAAATTATAACTCTTTGTAGTCCATCGATTTTTTTTCCCGCCAAATTTTCAGGTCGATGTTTCTGGTAAAAAATTAAATGAAGGTTAATTTAATAAAAGATAAAAAAAATAGTGCTTTTTGCCAGATTGAAAAAGAGAAATATTAAATTACGTGACTCAGTTCAGAACATCGATGGTACATAAAAATAGATGAAAAATAGGCAGCGTGCGGCGGTACAACAGTTTTTCCCGGGAAGATTTACAACACAGGTGGCGGGCAACAACCAAACTAGCAATACATTCTAACTATATTCCCACCTTCACTAGATTGATATTTTCTTTATATTTATCTTAATCTGGCTAAATTAAAGTCAGTTATAATTTTAATGGTATTTTTGTGGGTTAGCTTAAATTTTACTGTTACATAAATTCGGTCTCAGATTTTAGTCTCGTGGTGGAGATTGATGATGACTCTCTCTCTCTCTCTCTCTCTCTCTCTCTCTCTCTCAATAAACTTCATAATCCGGTAGGGAACTTCAGCAACTATTGACTTCAGTTATTGATGAAAGTCGAGCAACTGTTGACTTCATGTTGTGTTGAAAGTCGATGCGATATTGACTTCAGTGTTCGTAATGATGAAAGTCCAGGAAGGAACTCTTGACTTCTTCAGGAGACTTCAGATAATTACTCTGGCTTCATGACGTCACCCCAGAATTTTACCTCCCACGCCTAGGTCCCCTCCCCTCCCCCCCCTTCCCTTCCCTTCCCTTCCTTCTTCCCCCCTTCCCTTCCCTTCTCTCCCCCCCTCCCCCCTTCCCTTCCCTTCCCTGTCCTCCTCCCTCCCCTCCCTTCCCCCCCTTCCCTTCCCTCCCCCCTCTGTCACCTCTCACTTGTTGATTAAGTGAAAACCAATCTGAGCTGTTAGATGGTGAGTGAGTGAGTGTGAGGTGAGTGTGAGTGAGTGAGGTGAGTGTGAGTGAGAGTTGTCAGCCATACACACACACACACCCACACACACACCCACACACCCGCCAACACCCACACACCCACACACACCCACACACCCACACACCAAGACGGACGGACGGACGGACAGACAAAGACTCTTCTCACTCCAGTCTCTACCTCATCTCACCCCTAGGAAGTCATTACCTCGGCTGGCCTCAACACAAAAGTCTCTCCGGGTTGACTTAAAGAGACAATTTTGTGTGTGTTCATCTCTCTGTTGTGTCCTGCTATAAATTCTCTTTTGGTGAGAGAGAGAGAGAGAGAGAGAGAGAGAGAGAGAGAGAGAGAGGTCAAGGAAGGAATTGACGGAGGAAGGAAGGAAGGAAGGGATAAAGGAGGAGAATACAGAAGAAAGAAGGAAGAAGAGGGGAGGAGGATGATGATGAAGGGAAAATACCGCTAAGGAAGAGTAAAGACCATTCAAAAAGAGAGGGGGAGACAGATAGACAGACAGACAGACAGAGCAAAGGCATAGACAGTAAAGGCTACGGTGAAGAAGAGGGGAAAGGGTGAGAGGGAAGGAAGGGAGGGAGAGGGCCAGGTAATATTGACCGTTTCCTCCTCCTCCTCCTCCTCCTCCTCCTCCTCCTCCTCTTCCTCCCCTCCTCCTCCTCCTCTTCCTCCCCTCCTCACTCCTCCTTCTTCTCTTCCTCCCCTCCTCCTCCTCCTCTTCTTCCTCCCTCCTCCCTCCTTCTCCTCTTCCTCCTCCTCCTCCTCCTCACCTCCTCCTCCTCCTCCTCCTCCTCCCCTCCTCCTCCTCCTTCTCCTCTTCCTCCCCCTCCTCCTCCTCCTCCTCAACTCTCAGATCAGCAAATTCACTTAAGTCATTAATATTTTCTACCTGCGTCAGTCAGCTCTGTGAACACCAAACCTGGGTGACTGACTGACTGACCATCCCTCACTGACACAGCTTCGTGGTGTCTCATTCAGTCTAGAATTTATTTACAAAACTTTAATTACCTGTCTGGTGTTACGTGATTGATTCCCATCATAATCTGACCTCATTTCACCTGTTCTCATCTCACCTGTACTCACCTCACCTGCCCCTTCCTCACCTCACCTGTCCCTTCCTCACCTCACCTGTCCCTTCCTCATCTCACCTGTCCCTTCTTCACCTCGCCTGTCCATACCTCACCTGTCATTTCCTCATCCCACCTGCCCCTTCCTCACCTCACCTGTCCTCACCTTTCCTTTCCTCACCTCACCTGTCCCTTCTTCACCTCGCCTGTCATACCTCCACCTGTCCTTTCCTCCATCCCACCTGCCCTTCCTCACCTCCACCTGTCCCTTCTCATCTCATCTGTCCCTTCTTCACCTCGCCTGTCCATACCCCTCACCCTGTCCTTCCTCATCTCATCTGTCCCTTCTTCACCCCTCGCCTGTCCATACCCTCACCTGTCCTTTCCTCATCCCACCTGCCCTTCCTCACCTCACCTGTCCCTTCCTCACTCTCACCTGTCCTTCTTCACCTCGCCTGTCCACGCCACCTCACCTGTCCTTCCTCATCTCATCTGTCCTTCTTCACCCCTCGCCTGTCCATACCTCACCTGTCCTTTTCCTCATCCACCTGCCCTTCCTCCACCTCACCTGTTCTCACCTGTACTTTCCTCACCTCACCTGTCCTTTCCTCACCTCACCTGTCTTCAACTCCGCTGATCTCCCTTCCTCATATCCGGTTACCAGGGGAGGGAGGGAGGGAGGGGAGGGAGGGAGGGTGGAAGAGAAGGAAAAAGTGAGGATTGGAGGGAGGAGGGAGTGAGAAGTGAAAAATGGAAGGGGAATGAGAAAGGGAAGGAGTGAGGAATGGAGGGAGGAGGGAGTGAGATAATGAATGGAGGAAGGGAGTGAAAATGGAGGAAGGGAGTGAGATAATGAATGAATGAGAGAGAGAGAGAGAGAGAGAGAGAGAGAGAGGTATGTTATGTTAATTTATGTTATATTACTCCTCAACAAACAACTAGTGTAAGGTGTCTTAATCTTTTACTGTACAATAATAAATACACTATAGTCACCCACAACAGGTTAACAGAATTACTCTATATCTCCTGTGGTCATAATTAGGACAGAGTGGGGCGTCTGGTCTAACCTGTATACAATTCTTGGTAACTTAAGTGTGTTTGATGCCCTGCTTGTGTGTGTGTGTGTGTGTGTGTGTGTGTGTGTGTGTTACAGTATAATAATCATTCTTATTATTATTATCATCACCACCACCAAAGTGTTCTAATAAGCTTACCCAACTTCCCTTTCTCCTCTCACTCATTTTTTAACTTTTCTATGACGTTATAATGAAGCCCTGGCCAGGTACATTAGCTTCCTGCCCACGGAGACAAAACACGTAATCGTACACTTGATCGAGAAATAATTATAAAGCTTTGAAAAAATGTATTAAGCTTTGAGTTTTTTATGAAGCTTTGAAAAAATATATTAAGCTTTGGAAAAATGTATTAAGCTTTTAAAAAATGTATTAAGCTTTAAAAAATGTGTTAAGCTTTGGAAAAAAAATTAAGCTTTGAAAATATGTATTAAGGTTTGAAAAAATGCATTAAACTTTGGTAAATAACTATTAGGCTAAAGAAATGTTATCAAATGTATAAATTTTTGAGAGATGTAAAAAAAAATAAGCTTTATGAAATTAGTTAAGCGTTTAAACAATATATTAAAGCTTGAAAAAATTCTATTAAGCCTTGGAAAAATATTAGGTATATATTTATAGTCTAATAATAATAATCTGTGGGAACTTACAGATTTTATCCGTGTGAAAAATCTGCCACATTTTAACATCATTGTCCTCCACTACCATTTTTTTTACACAGATTCTGACAGATTCCCACCATTCTCTTGACAGATTCCCACACATCCGTAATAGATTCCCACCATTCTTGACACATTCCCACCATTCCTGATATTCCCATTCCCATTACAGACTGCACCTGGACCAGCCTCGGACCATCTACCGGAGCGCGAGTGAGGGGACCAAGTGGAAGATTGTGATAGATGGTTCCTCTCCTCCCCTTAGCAGAGATGGTGCTGGTGCCTCCCATGGTGAGTATGGTGCTGGTGCGTCCCATGGTGAGTGTATGGTGCTGGTGCGTCCCATGGTGAGTGTATGGTGGGGTGATATAGTGAGTGTATGGTGGGGGGTGACATGGTGCTGGTGCTTCCCATGGTGAGTGTATGGTGCTGGTGCGTCCCATGGTGAGTGTATGGTGGGGTGATATAGTGAGTGTATGGTGGGGGGTGACATGGTGCTGGTGCTTCCCATGGTGAGTGTATGGTGCTGGTGCGTCCTATGCTGAGTGTATGGTGGTGGATGATATGGTGCTGGTGCCTCCTATAGTGAGTATGGTAGAGGTATGGTGAGTGTGGTGGGGATGATATGGTGCTGGTGCCTCCTATAGTGAGTGCATGGTGGGGGTGATATGGTTAGTGTACGGTGGGGTAACATGGTGCCGGTGTGATATAGTGAGAATGGTGAATGAGTAGTGAGGTTGTTATGATTATACTGTCCATTTTGATATGGTGTGGGTTAGTATGGTGGTAATGGTTTAATGATACAGTGCTGGTGTCTCATGGTGGATATGGTTGTAATGAGCTTGAGTATGGTGATGATCCTTGTTATGGCGAGGTAAGTATGGTGATTATGATATAGTGAATGGTGATAATGTTTACCTACTGTATTTTCAATCCTTTCAACATAACTTTAAATGAATGACGTGAAGATTAGACACCCCAGCTTATTTCACCTGTTGATTAGACACCCCAGCTTATTTCACCTGATGATTAGACACCCCAGCTTATTTCACCTGATGATTAGACACCCCAGCTTATTTCACCTGATGATTAAACACCCTGAGGGGGGTGTTAGGTTAAGCTGGGGTGTCTAATCTTCATGTTAACTCAGAAAATTATACGTGACCTGTATTGTTCCAGAGGTGTAAATATAGTTATAATAAATACATCGGGAAAATAAATGGTAATAAATCGTTAAAATATAATTAAAAAAAAAGCCCTTTAAGTTAAGTTTATCTGTTTACGTTCAGTTTTGTTTACAGCGCCATATTGGATTAGTCAGACGTCATCACTATGTAAGAATTTGGGTTATTGTCAAAAACCATAAATAATGAATAATAAAAAGAAATAAGAAATATATTATGGTTGTACTTTTTATTATTTAATCTTTATAACCGAGGAAAGGTAAATAAAGGTATATAATTTGTGTTGTGAATGTTGTTAAATCCGCCAGCCTCCGGGCAGCTGAGCGGCTCACACGTCACCACAGACCATGTGACCTATGACGTCAAAGCCTCGGGGTACTATATAACACGTGACTACTTTACTTTATTGTCTGTAATATAGTGAGGCGATGATTGTGACAGCTGATAGTAATATGGTATGATAATAAGTCTGATAAAGTTCTGTCACGCTATTTATGTCAGGATAATAGAGAGCGATAACAGAGACTCTTCATGGTGTCAGGGAGGCCGTGTCACGCCACCAACAAAACTACGGTGTCACTACTGTACTACGGTGTCAATAACTACTGTACTTCGGTGTCGCTAACTACTGTACTTCGGTGTTACTAACTACTGTAATACGGTGTCAATAACTACTGTACTTCGGTGTCGCTAACTACAGTACTTCGGTGTTACTAACTACTGTAATACGGTGTCAATAACTACTATACTACGGTGTCAATAACTTCTATACTTATACTACAGGTTGAAAATTACACCTGTACCACATATTACAAGCTGCCTCACTTATGTTGTTATATTCTCCTCAGACCGCCGTAACGAGAGGCCGAAGAGCCCAGTGGAGAAGCAGCCGACATGGCCCATCACCTACTCCCACTTCTTACACCCTCGACCACGACTCACCCACCAAGACAACATTCAGGTGGGTTCTCCCTCCACAACCTTGCCTTCAGGAGGGGAGTTCTGGCCGATTCAGATTCATTACCCATTTCGGACAGGATCTAGATGGCACTGTCTTACTTCAGGTAGGTTCTAGTGGCTCTAACTCACTTCAGGTAGGTTCTAGTGGCTCTAATTCACTTCAGGTAGGTTCTAGTGGCTCTAACTCACTTCAGGTAGGTTCTAGTGGCTCTAACTCACTTCAGGTAGGTTCTATTGGCTCTAACTCACTTCAGGTAGGTTCTAGTGGCTCTAACTCACTTCAGGTAGGTTCTAGTGGCTCTAATCTCACTTTAAGTAGGTTCTATAGCTGCTCATTCACTTCAGGCAGGTTCTAGTGGCTCTAACTCACTTCAGATAGGTTCTAGTGGCTCTAATCTCACTTCAAGTAGGTTATATAGCTGCTCATTCACTACAGGCAGGTTCTAGTGGCTCTAACTCACTTCAGATAGGTTCTAGTGGCTCTAATCTCACTTCATGTAGGTTCTATAGTGGCTCATTCACTTCAGGTAAGTTCTAGTGGCTCTAACTCACTTCAGGTAGGTTCTTTTGGCTCTAATCTCACTTCATGTAGGTTCTATAGTGGCTGATTCACTTCAGGTAAGTTCTAGTGGCTCTAACTCACTTCAGATAGGTTCTAGTGGCTCTAATCTCACTTCATGTAGGTTCTATAGTGGCTCATTCACTTCAGGTAAGTTCTAGTGGCTCTAACTCACTTCAGGTAGGTTCTTTTGGCTCTAATCTCACTTCATGTAGGTTCTATAGTGGCTGATTCACTTCAGGTAAGTTCTAGTGGCTCTAACTCACTTCAGATAGGTTCTAGTGGCTCTAATCTCACTTCATGTAGGTTCTATAGTGGCTCATTCACTTCAGGTAAGTTCTAGTGGCTCTAACTCACTTCAGGTAGGTTCTATTGGCTCTAATCTCACTTCATGTAGGTTCTATAGTAGGTTCTATTGGCTCATTCACTTCATGTAGGTTCTATAGTGGCTCATTCACTTCAGGTAGGTTCTAGTGCCTCTAATCTCACCGCCATGTCTGATAAGGCTTTTCTAATTAATTATTCCTTGGGTATTATTAATTATACAGTTTAATCATGTAGCGTGATTTAGCTAGATGGTTTGTGAATCGAAAAAAAAAATGATATGACTTATACATGACAACTAATCTTTATTTAATTACTTCTGTTGCTTATTTAATTACTGCTATTACTTATTTAAGTACTTATGCTACTTATTTAATTACTTCTGTTACCTCTTCGTTTGGTGTTAAATAATTAATGAACCATAGTAGGAACCATTTGATTGGATTACTGCAGGTTACTGGTCTAGTGATGTGTGGAAATCTGTCCAATTAAAAGTGTGGTACGCAAATTAAGTTTCCTGTATGTATTAATTTTTGTGCAATATGAGTCGTTTGATCCCCTTCACAGCTGCCAAGTAGGAAGGGGGGGGGAGTGGGGAGGAGGGAGAAAGAGGGAGAGAGCAGGAGGGAGAGAGAGAGAGAGAGAGAGAGAGAGAGAGAGAGAGAGAGAGAGAGAGAGAGAGGAGAGAGAGAGAGAGAGAGAGAGAGAGAGAGAGTAGAGAGAGACGCGACCACCTACCCCCCACACACCCACACAGACACACACACCACACACACACACACACACACACCCACACACACACACACACACCCACACCCACACACACACACCCTCATCAATCCTGTAGACTGTATGTTTACTTCATATGTAAATGTTCAAAAAATATTACAGTGAAATTTTTTTTACTTGCTTTGATGCCCCGCTGTGTCTAGTGTTTATTGATCTACGCTTGTCTGTCTGTCTAACTGTCCA
>NW_024751366.1:325000-334083 GCF_018991925.1 Homarus americanus
TCTTTCCCTTTCTCTTTCTCTTTTTCAGTTTTGTTATTTGAGAGAAAGACAACTATGTTTTAGGTAAGTTAAGAGTAGGGTAATAATACTTGACCCGTAACTTCTATTAGTGCGTAAAAATTAGGTCATGGTGACTTTTGACCTCTTCAGGGAACGCCAGATTACATTGGGGTGGGCCAAGTTAGGTCACAGTGTCTTGGATTAAGATAGGGTTGTGTCAGGTTAGGTTAGGGTGTGTCGAATTATGTCAGGGTGTCTTAAGTTAGGTTAGTTTGGATTAAATTATGTCATGTTAGGTTAAGTTAGGTTAGGTTAGGGTGTGTCGGACTAAGTCATGGTGTGTCATGTTAGGTTAGGGTGGAATATGTTAGATTAAATTATGTCATTTTAGATTAGGTTAGGTTAGGGTGATTCAGATTAAGTCACGGTGTCTCAAGTTAGGTTAGTTTGGAATATGTTAGATTAAATTATGTCAGGTTTGGTTAGTTTTCAGGTTAAGTTAGGGTGTACCGCGGGTTTATTTACGCTAACGCAACAGGTATAGCACCAGTTTCCTAACATCAGAGAATCTAGTGTCCTTTGACCTGTGAAAAAACGGTTCACAATTATTTTTGAGGTCGACTTGTACCGTAAAACCCGAGGTAGGAACCATGTCAGTGCCAGACCCTCATACTGTGGCACCCCTAGACACACCCAGGCACCAGACCCTCATACTGTGGCACTCCTAGACACACCCATGCACCAGACCCTCATACTGTGGCACCCCTAGACACACCCAGGCACCAGACCCTCGGGTAAATCACCACCACTACGTGTTCACAATTTTTTCCTCACTCTCAGAAAGAATAATATGTATGTACTCTGCCTCTCCCGGGGTCGCTAATCTTGCCCGTCGCTTTATACCGCAATAAAGAGTATGATAACAGCGTAGGTTTGTGGAGTGTGTGTGTGTGTGTGCTAGGGATGTTTATGGTTTTGTATTGGTTGTGTTATCGATTCATTTGTCTGGTCTCTGTGTGGTGGGTGATCCTGAAGGTCTTAAGACATAGTTCTAATGTGGCCAATGTTTTTCCCATCGCAGCAGCATCTACACCAGCAACATCAGCAACAACAACAACAACAACAACAACAACAACAACAACAACAGCCGCAACAACCACAGCAACAAAAAGAACAGCAGAAGCAGAACCAGCAAAAGAGTGTGGAGGGAGAACGTCGACGAGGGGAGCTGCCTCGTCAGGACGCTGTGGCTGAAGAAGTGGACGCCAGAGAAACAGACCCGCTCAAGGTAGTGTCTCTGTGTGCCTATCTGTCTGTGTCTCTTATGTCATAGTCAACAGGTAGGAAGTTAATTAAGTAAACAGGATGGTGAGAGTAGAGGTAGGCAGCTTGGTGGACAGGTATACTGGTGCCTCGATAATAAACATGGAAGAGTAAGGTAGTGGGATTTATTTACATCGGTACATATTTAGGCAGTCCGTAAATAGATAACTCAGGTAGACAGGTAATAGTGTGTGTTGGGGGTGTCAAGTCTCCAGCAGTACATTAGGTCAGGTGGACAGATTGGTAGGTATTAATTTACCCATTTATCCATCAACCTGCTTACTCTTATATCCATCTGCCAGTCTACCCGTCTACCTATCTACCCACAAAGGTATACCAATAGACAAGCTTTACTGCTGTATTTAATGTCTGGTGGATAAAACAAAGTCTACGGTCCCTCCCAGCCTCGTTTCACTCACTGTCTACATCTCCAGGCATTGAGGGGAAACTTGTTAAAAAAAAAATTAATTCGTATACCTTTAAGTTTTTAAATAATAAGTGATCATTCTTCTCAGCCAAAGTAGTTTAGTTTTTAAAAATGAGACTTGCTATTATTATTATTATTATTATTATTATTATTATTATTATTATTATTATTGTTATTGTTATTGTTATTGTTGTTATTATTATTATTATTATTATTATTATTGTTATTGTTATTATTATTATTATTATTGTTATTATTATTGTTATTGTTATTATTGTTATTATTGTTATTATTATTATTATTATTATTATTATTATTATTATTATTATTATTATTATTATTAGTCTTATTATTATTAGTCTTATTATTGTTGTTGTTGTTATTGTTATTATTATTGTTATTATTAATATTATCATGAGTTTTTGGTCTTGAGAACAGTATGGGCGGGACCGTAGACCTGAACTCAGCCATTTTTTATCTCAATGTCTCCCGAAATACTTTTGGTTATTAAATGTTGAGCATATAGCACTATTCTGCCCTAGCACCTCCCCTACACCACCATACACTTACCCAGTACACTATCTACACCTCCCTTACACCACCCCTTCACCATCTTACACCTGCTCATTACACTATGTATACCTCCTTACACTTACCCAGTACACTATCTACACCCCACCCAACCACCACTACACCTACCCATAAACCTACACCCAACCACCTACACCTACCCATAAACTAACTACATCCCACCCAACCACCACCACCCTACCCCATAAACTAGCTACACCCACCCACCACCCTAAACTAGCTACACCCACCCAACCACCACCACCTGCCCATAAACTAACTTCATCACCCAACCACCACCACACCTACCCATAAACTAGCTACATCACCCAACCACCCTTCACCTACCCCATAAACTAACTTCACCCCAACCACCACCACACCTACCCCATAAACTAGCTACCCACCAACCACCACCACACCTGCCCATAAACTAGCTACACCCACCCAGCCACCACTACACCTACCCCATAAACTAGCTACATCCCACCCAACCACCACCACACCTACCCATAAACTAGTACACCCACCCAACCACCACCACACCTACCCATAAACTATTACACCCACCCAACCACCACTACACCTACCCCATAAACTAGCTACACCCCACCCAACCACCACTACACCTACCCCATAAGCTATTTCCCCACCCAACCACCACTACACCTACCCATAAACTAGCTACACCCACCCAACCACCACTACACCTACCCATAAACTACACCCCACCCAACCACCTACACCTACCCATAAACTAGCTACACCCCACCAACCACCCACCACCTCCCATAAACTATTTCACCCACCCACACCACCACCTCCATAACTGCCCCCACCCACACCACCACCACCCCAAACTAGCTACACCACTCACCCCACCACCCACCCAACCAACCACCACCCACCTACCCATAAACTAGCTACACCCACCCAACCACCACTTCACCTACCCCATAAATAGCTACACCCACCCAACCACCACTACTACCCCATAAACTAGCTACACCCCCACCCAACCACCACCACACCTACCCCATAAACTAGCTACACCCCATCCAACCACCACCCACTACACTTCTACTGTATACTCACTCCAAGAAAAAAATATCTTTACGATTTGGTGTTAGACATTATGACACAACGGACGAAGAATTTTGACAACCTTAACCGAGACAACAGTAGGAGTCACAGTGTTCATATTGTGAGTTATCGAACCCCTCCGTCAAGATACTTTTTGGGGTGTGTATCTAAGTCCCATGTACCACTTACCCTGCTATACTACTATGATTCCTTCTACACTTCCCATCGTACCCAACCACCCATCACCACTGTTGCACCCACTCATCACCACTCTCACACCCACCCCATCATCACTCTACACCACCCCCTCACCACTCTACACCACCCCATCACCCTCCCACCTCACCACTCTACACCACCCATCACTCTACACCACCCCCTCACCACTCTACACCACCCCCTCACCACCTCTACCCCACCCCCTCACCCTCCACACCACCCCCCCACCCCCCACCACCCCTCACCACTCTACACCACCCACCACCCACACCACCCACCCTCTCACACCCCTCACCACCCCACACCACCCCCTCCCCACCACACCACCCCATCACCACTCTACACCACCCCACCACCCCACACCCCACCACCCACACCATCCCACCACCCCACACCCCCACCACTCTACACCACCCCATCACCACTCCACACCACCCCATCACCACCCCACACCACCCATCACCACCACACCACCCCTTCACCACCTCTACACCACCCCATCACCACTCTACACCACCCATCACCACTCTACACCACCCCTCACCACTCTACAACCCCCCCACCCTCTACACCACCCCCACCACTCTACACCACCCCTCACCACTCTCCACCACCCCCCACCACCCCACACCACCCCCCACCACTCTACCACCCCCTCACCACCTACACCCCCCACCCACCCCCACCACCCCCAACCACCTTCCACACCACCCCCACCCCACACCACCCCCCACCACCCCACACCCCCCACCCCCACACCACCCCCACCACCCCACACCACCCCCACCACTCTACACCACCCCCTCACCACTCTACACCACCCTCACCACCCCACACCACCCCTCACCACTCTACACCACCCTCACCACTCTACACCACCCTCACCACTCTACACCACCATCACCACCTACCCACCCCTTCACCATTCTACACCACCCCATCACCACTCCTACACCACCCCCATCACCACCTCTACACCACCCCATCACCACTACCACCACCCCCATCACCACTACTACACCACCCCATCACCACTTACACCACCCCATCACCACTCTACACCACCCTATATACACCCTTTATCACCACTCACACATCTTACTCTACACCACCCCATCACCACCCCACACACCACCCATCTGCCTCCTACATACACCACATCACCACTACTACACCACCCATCACCCTCTACACCACCCCCATCACCACTCCCACACCCATGCCTCTACACCACCCATCACCACTCTACACCACCCCTTCACCACTCTACACCACCCCATCACCACTCTACACCACCCCATCACCACTACTACACCACCCCATCACCACTCTACACCACCCCTTCACCACCTGCACCCAGCACTACCCATCCCCAACTTTCCTCACCCTAACAGCCAGACGACCAGAACAAAGATGCACTCGACATCATATCCATCGCCGATCCGCCCGCCCCCGCCCACACACCCTCACGACCACTACGCCCACGCCTCCTGAAGACACCGAACTGCTTGGGCGTGGGGAACCTGTGGCCGAGGAGGTTTTCCATGTCGTCCAGGTCGTGTTCAGATGACAAGAGCGACGTCTCCGAGGTTGGTGCTGGTGGTGGTGGTGGGTGGGCAAACTTCAAACGCCAGGTAGTGAAGCCAGTCCTGTTGTTGGCTGTGTGGTCGTTGTTGACAGTGTGTTAGGAGTGTGTGTGTGTGTGTGTTGATGTTGTGGTCGTTTCAGTCACTATAGAGGTCTGTTAAGAGTGTGCTGTGTCTGTTAGAAGTGTGTCTTGTATAAGTGTCTAAGACAAGTACAGGACAGTAGTCGTGTTGAGTGGTGTAAGTAGCTAGTAAAAAGTAGCTAGTTTAGTGGTGAAAGTAGCTAGTAAAAATAATTGGTTTAGTGGAGAAAGTAGTTTGCAAAAAGTAGTTGGTTTAGTGGAGAAAGTAGCTAGTAAAAATAGTTTGTTGAGTGGAGAAAGTGGTTAGCAAAATGTAGTTGCCTTAGTGGAGAAAGTAGCTAGTGAAAGTAGTTGATTTAGTGGAGAAAGTAGTTAGTATAAAAGTAGTTGTTATAGTAGAAAAGTAGACATTTTTTAGAAAAGTAAGATAATGTACTTTAGTCCAGAAAATACAGGACTTAGCTTCACAATAATTCAGTATCCCCAGTAGATTTAAGAAAGTATGTTGTGTATAATGTAGAAAGTAGTTCCTGTCACTAAAATTATTTGTTTTTAATTTAAAGAAAGTAAAATATTATAGAAAGTAACTTATCTAAAGAAAGTACCGATTCAAAAACAAAATTAAAAAGTAAATTGTGTCATAAGATAAAACAAAAATTATTTCAAAACTAAAATTAAAATATATAGGAACTAAGATATAAAATTTTCACCTCTATAAATTAAAAAAAATATATCCATGTTTAATTAAAGACTTTAAGAAATATGATAATGAAATAAAAAATTCTGTATGTCTCAAAAACTCTTAATTTAAGGACCTGTGATATTTAGTTTCTAGGGAAATATATAAATTTTTATTTAGGAACTTATTTCTTTTAGGGGGGAAATATTACACAGTACATATATTAAAGTGTATTTCCTCTGTCATCCCAAAACTTCTCTTTAGACTGTCATAACTGTACACTGTCATAACTGTACACTGTCATAACTGTACACTGTCATAACTGTACACTGTCATAACTGTACACTGTCATAACTGTACACTGTCATAACTGTACACTGTCATAACTGTACACTGTCATAACTGTACACTGTCATAACTGTACACTGTCATAACTTTAGACTGTCATAACTGTACGCTGTCATAACTGTACACTGTCATAACTTTACACTGTCATATCTGTACACTGTCATAACTTTACACTGTCATAACTGTACACTGTCATAACTGTACACTGTCATAACTGTACGCTGTCATAACTGTACACTGTCATAACTACACTGTCATAACTGTACACTGTCATAACTTTACAGTCATAACTGTACACTGTCATAACTTTACACTGTCATAACTCTACACTGTCATAACTTTACACTGTCATAACTGTACACTGTCATAACTTTACACTGTCATAACTGTACACTCATAACTTTACAGTCATAACTGTACACGTCATAACCGTACACCGTCATAACTGTACACTGTCATAACTGTACACTGTCATAACTTTACACTGTCATAACTGTACACTGTCATAACTGTACACTGTCATAACTGTACACTGTCATAACTGTACACTGTCATAACTGTACACTGTCATAACCGTACACTGTCATAACTGTACACCGTCATAACTGTACACTGTCATAACTGTACACTGTCATAACTGTACACTCATAACTGTACACCGTCATAACTGTGTCACTGTCATAACTGTACACTGCTAACTGTACACCGTCATAACTTACACTGTCATAACTGTACACTGTCATAACTGCACACCGTCATAACTGTACACTGTCATAACTGTACACCGTCATAACTGTACACCGTCATAACTGTACACTGTCATAACTGTACACCGTCATAACTGCACACCGTCATAACTGTACACTGTCATAACTGTACACTGTCATAACTGTACACCGTCATAACTGTACACTGTCATAACTGTACACTGTCATAACTGTACACTGTCATAACTGCACACGTCATAACCGTACACTGTCATAACTGTACACTGTCATAACTTCTACAGTCATAACTGTACACCGTCATAACTTACACCGTCATAACCACACCGTCATAACTGTACACTGTCATAACTGTACACTGTCATAACTGCACACTGTCAACTTCACACGTCATAACTGCACACCGTCATAACTGTACACTGTCATAACTTGTACACTGTCAACTGACACCGTCATAACTGTACACCGTCATAACTGTACACTGTCATAACTGTACACTGTCATAACTGTACACCGTCATAACTGTACAGTCATAACTGTACACTCGCCTAACTGTACACTGTCATAACTGTACACTGTCATAACTGTACACTGTCATAACTTTACACCGTCATAACTTTACACCGTCATAACTGCACACCGTCATAACTGTACACCGTCGCTTCTGTACACTGTCATAACTGTACACTGTCATAACTGCAACCGTCATAACTGTACCCGTCATAACTGTACACCGTCATAACTGTACCGTCATAACTGTACACTGTCATAACTGTACACTGTCATAACTGCACATTTAACTGTACACTGTCATAACTTTACACTGTCATAACTGTACACCGTCATAACTTTACACTGTCATAACTTTACACTGTCATAACTGTACACTGTCATAACTGTACACCGTCATAACTGTACACCGTCATAACTGTACACTGTCAACTGTACACTGTCATAACTGTACACTGTCATAATTTTCCATTGTCATAACTGAACACTGTCATAACCTTACACCGTCAACTTTACACTGTCATAACTTTACACTGTCATAACTGTACACCGTCATAACTTTACACTCATAACTTTACACCCTTAACTTTACACTGTCATAACTTTACACTGTCATACTCTTTACACTATCATAACTTTACACTCATAACTTTACACTGTCATAACTGTACACTGTCATAACTGCGTAAACTGTCATAACTGTACACCGTCATAACTGTACACTGTCATAACTTTACACTGTCATAACTGTACACTGTCATAACTGTACGCTGTCATAACTTTACACTGTCACACTCTTTACACTGTCATAACTTACACTCATAACTTTACACTGTCATAACTGTACACTGTCATAACTGTACGCTGTCATAACTTTACACGTCATACTTTACACTGTCATAACTTTACACTCATAACTTTACACTGTCATAACTGTACACTGTCATAACTGTACCCGTCATAACTGTACACTGTCATAACTGTACACTGTCATAACTTTACATTGTCATAACTGTACACTGTCACTGCACCGTCAACTGTACACTGTCATAACTGTACACTGTCATAACTGTACACCGTCATAACTCTACACTGTCATAACTGTACACTGTCATAACTGTACACTGTCATAACTGTACACTGTCATAATCACACTGTCATAACTGTACACTGTCATAACTTTACACTTGTCATAACTGTACACTGTCATGACTTTACACTGTCATAACTTTACACTGTCATAACTGTACACTGTCATAACTATACACCGTCATAACTGTACACTGTCATAACTGTACACTGTCATAACTGTACACTGTCATAATTCTTACACTGTCATAACTGTACACTGTCATAACTTTACACTGTCATAACTTTACACTGTCATAACTTTACACCGTCATAATTTCATATCGTCATAACTGTACACCGTCATAACTGTACACTGTCATAACTGGTACACTGTCAACTGTACACTGTCATAACTTTACACTGTCATAACTGTACACTGTCATAACTGTACACTGTCAT
>NW_024751367.1:0-15888 GCF_018991925.1 Homarus americanus
CCAGTTACGTATTGCTGGGGGAGAGGAGAGCGTACTGTGCACCCTCAGTGTGTGTGTTGTAGAGAGGGGGGAGAGGAGAGCCACTGACTCACCCTCAGTGTGTGTTGTAGAGAGGGGGAGAGAGAGCCACTGACTCACCCCTCAGTGTGTGTTGTAGAGAGTGGGGGAGGAGAGCCACTGACTCCCCTCAGTGTGTGTTGTAGAGAGTGGGGAGAGGAGAGCCACTGACCACTTCTCAGTGTGTTGTAGAGAGGGGGAGAGGAGAGCACTGACGCACCCTCAGTTCCTGTCTAACCCCGCCATCTTTTACTCCACTTTCCTTCTTACTCGTCTTCTCAGTTCTCCTCCTTCCTCTCTCTCTCCCGGACTCACCTCGCGTATCCCCTCTTCTCTCCCCCCTCTCTCTCTCTCTCTCTCTCTCTCTCTCTCTCTCTCTCTCCTCATGCCACCTCGTCCATTCCCTCTTTCTGCACGTCACCTCTCCCTTTATTCTCCCTCGCCCTTACCTCTCTGTTTCAATGTACTCTTCTCTTCTCCCTATGCACCATCGTCCCTTCCCATCCTGGTTCTCCCCTTCCCTCCCTCTCTTCTTACGTCACTCCACTTCTCTCTTTTCGTTGCCTCGTCCCTCCCTCTCCCATGTTTATGTCAACCCACCCCTCTTCCCCCTCATCCTTCCTCCCTCTCACGTCTCGTCCCTCCTCCCCTCAATCCCTCCTCCCTCATCCCTCCCTTCTCACCCCCTTCCTCCATCCTCCTCCACTTCACCCTTCCTCCACTTCACCCTTCCTCCACTTCACCCTTCCTTCACTTCAACCTTCTCCACTTCACCCTTCCTCTCCATCCACCCTTCCCTCCACTTCACCCTTCCTCCACTTCACCTTCCTCCACTTCACCCTTCCTTCCACTTCAACCTTCCTCCACTTCCCACCCCTTCCTCCACTTCAACCCTTCCTCCACTTCACCCTTCCTCCACTTCACCCTTCCTTCACTTCAACCTTCCTCCACTTCACCCTTCCTCCACTTCACCCTTCCTGTCACGCCTTTGAATCGAGGCATCCTCCCCGCGGTGGTATTCACGGTACTGAAGAACCCTTTAATAGGGGAAGCTTAAGAGGTCGCTCCCTGCTTTGTTTACCTGTCGCGTCCTTCCCCGTCTACTGTCGCCTCCCTCCCACGCTATCCACTCTCTCATCTCTTTCTCTCTCTTCTCTCTTCCTCGCTTATTTTTATTACAGTACGTGTCAGAATGGAACTTTGGGTCCCTGCCTTGTACTAGGTAAGAGTTATTATCTTACCTCAGCTCGCTATAGCCTTGGCGTACAGTTAAGATTATTTTTGAGGAAGTCTGTGAGCTGAAGACTTCAACTGGTAGCTGTCTATACGTCTTTATCTGTGTGTTGTGTTACCTGTTGCAGATGTTTATAGTTGGTAACGATGTAGTGAAGGGTAGAGCCAGGTTGAATGTACCTTTAGTAGAGCCTCTTATTCTCCCTTACCTGCGTGATTCTCAAGTGGACGCCAGATAATGCCTAAAGTGTCCAGGTGATTTTGCTCATCTCTGCACATAAGGCTTTGTGTAGGGGCCGGCGGGGAGACCACTTGAACACGTGAGGTAGGCGGCGCGCGGCTGCTATAACGTGCTCAGTTGTAAACAGTGGTTCACACACACACACACACACACGAGCGGGGCCCATGGACAGGAAAAATATGGTAAATCATCTCATGGTAAATGGTAATCAGTAAGTCAGTCAGTCAGTCAAGAACGGTGTATGACTCACAGCGAGACCAAGAACTGAACCTCTTTTTCTTGTTCGTTCCCAGAATTATTCTGGTCTTTGTCTGAAATGTTCAGCCCTGTCTGTCTCATATGTTATAGAGGTGTGTGTACTGCTGTATAGGTTAGTAGGACACACACACGCCCGCACGCCCACCCTCCCACGCACACACACACACACACACACACACACACACACACACACACACACACACACACACGCCCACGCGCACACGCCCACACACAACATGCATGCACACACAGCCACGCACGCCCACGCACACACGCCCACACCTTTGTGACTAAAAGACATATGTTATCGCCATCGTCAATTAGGGACAATTGGTCTTTTTTTTCTTCACATGTTTCATTACTAGGTGTTAAAAGTGTGTGTGTGTGTGTGTGTGTGTGTGTGTGTGTGTGTGTGTTATAATAATAACAATAATTAACGGTTTATTGAAAGAGCTTGGCAGCCAGAAGGCTGAAAATTTACAGTTACATATTTGGGGAATGGGTTTCGAATTACAAATAATATACAAGTAACATAAGTGATACAAATAAGATATATAATAACTAGATGGGGAAAAGCTCAAACTACAGTTCATTTCAACATAGTGACAGTGCAAGGAGTAGTGTTTACTGGGAGTGAATACACTGGTTTATTACAAGTTATTGATAATTTTACAATGGTTGGGACTGGGCTGTTCTTATAGCGACAGTCCGTGCACGTATGGGCTGGATGCGGTTGTGGTGTCGAACAGCAATTCTAGGCTAGGGATCTCAGGTGGTAGTAGGAGCCGGTGTCGAGGATGGTGTAGAAGCTTCTACCAAATTTGCAGATGAGGTGTGGTGATGGTCAGTGAGAGTCGAAAGGGTCAGTGTGTTGAGCGCTTCTTGATATGTGGAGTAGGAAGGAGAGAATAATCTTGCATGCCCTCTTTGCACTTTTTCTAGGTGTGTTTACGTTGTGTGTCATTTAGGAGGAAGACCAGGTGGGGAGGCATAGGTGAGCTTGGGAAGTATGAATGTTGTGTAAACACTGAGGAGCCTGGTGCAGGAACTCCGAGGACTTGAGTCGGCGGAGGAGGTGGAGACGGAAACTGGAGGATTTGACAACTTCACTGACGTGTGGTTTCCATTTAGTTTGTTGTCTATGGTGACGCCGAGGAGCTTCTGTGGAATCTACAACCTGGAGTGTGTTCGGACCTAGAGTAATGGAAGGAGGTGGGACAATGTCGGAGGAGAGGTTGATGTGCATAACCATGATCTTGGTATGGTTGATGGTGACATGGTTGTTGGTGGCCCAGTTTTTGGAGACTGTTCAATAAATCCTGAAGGGGTAGGAGTTTAAGCAGAATTGTTGACGCTGATCCCAATGGTGGAGTCGTCGACATATTTCCAGCGAGCAGGGGTTTCTCTTAGGGCACTTGATGGTTGCTGGGAAGCAGCAGTGGTCCCATCTTGGTGCCTTGGGGACGCCACAGGTGAGTGACTGAAAGGTGGAGACAGCCCCTCGGAAGCGATACAGCTTGGCGTCGGTCACTGAGGAAGTCTAGTTATGGTATAAGACTTCTCCGAAGCCCGAGGTTAATAGCTTTGTTGTGCGTGCGTGCGTGCGTGTGCGTGCGTGTGTGTGTGTGTGTGTGTGTGCGTGTGTGTGTGTGTGTGTGTGTGTGTGTGTGTGTGTGTGTGTGTGTGTGTGTGTGTGTGTGTGTGTGTGTGTGTGTGTGTGCGTACGCGTGTGTGTGTGTGTGTGTGTGTGTGTGTGTGTGTGTGTGTGTGTGTGCGTGCGTACATAAATTGTTAATGTGTCACCTTCCCCATTTATCTCTTCTTCCACACCCCTCCTCCATTGCTCCCTCTCTCTGTCCATCCCACCCTCCTGTCTCTCCCTTCTCCCGTCCCTCCCTCCCTCCATCTCATACTTTTCTGTCACCAACAAACTCGATTAAAGAAAATCCCTCTTGATATATGGGCAGCTATTTTAGGCAAATCTTCCTTTACATCTCTCTCTCTCCCCCCCCCCCCAACATATATAAATAAAAGCTAACTCTCAATGGTTACAGGACACTCGACAGAGATTATCGACCACAAGAGGATTGACCTAAAAAGCTCTGATACATCTGTGGCTTATGACACGTTACGGATTATGTATCATGGGTTAGAATGGACAAGATACTGTTTAAAGTCCAGGAGAAGCTAATAGTGTTTGTATGCGTGTAGATGTTAATGAACGCTATAGTACAATATCCGGTACCAGCCCTAGACAGCATACTATAGTGTAAATATCCTGTAGACCGCATACTATAGTAAATATCCAGCAGACCGCATACTATACGTAAATATCCTGATAAATCGCATACTATACAAATATCCTGTAGACCACATACTATAGTGTAAATATCCTGGTAGACAGCATACTATAGCGTAAATATCCTGATAAACCGCATACTATAGTGTAAATATCCCGATAAACCGCATACTATAGTGTAAATATCCGGTAGACCACATACTATAGTGTAAATATCCTGTAGACAGCATACTATAGCGTAAAATATCCCGATAAACCGCATACTATAGTGTAAATATCCTGATAAACCGCATACTATAGTGTAATATCCCGATAGACCGCATACTATAGTGTAAATATCCGGTAGACCGCATACTATAGTAAATATCCCGATAAACCGCATACTATAGTGTAAATATCCTGTAGACCACATACTATAGTGTAAATATCCCGGTAGACAGCATACTATAGCGTAAATATCCTGATAAACCGCATACTATAGTGTAAATATCCCGATAAACCGTATACTATAGTGTAAATATCCCGATAAACCCATTATAGTGTAAATATCCCGATAGACCGCATACTATAGTGTAAAATATCCGGTAGACCACATACTATAGTGTAAATATCCCGAGTAGACAGCATACTATAGCGTAAATATCCTGATAAACCGCATACTATAGTGCAAATATCCCGGTAGACAGCATACTATAGTGTAAATATCCCGAGAAACCGCATACTATAGTGTAAATATCCCGATAAACCGCATACTATAGTGTAAATATCCCGATAGACCGCATACTATAGTGTAAATATCCCGGTAGACCGCATACTATAGTGTAAATATCCCGATAAACCGCATACTATAGTAAGTATCCTAGACCGCATACTATAGTAACACCATTTAACGTGTCGTACACAAGTAGGTACACATAAACATACACTATTAAAGTCTCATATACACAAAACACATACAGGAAGGACACATAGTCGTCTGGCCCAGCCGGTTTATGACGCTGGGTGTGTCAGCCATTTGGGATTACTGATATGACGTCATCCAGTAGTGGCTTCAGCAACGAAATCTACCATCAGTCTGGGCTGTTGTCATGGTGACCAATGTTGTGCTGGTGTCTGTCTGCGTGTTACTGTCACTCTGTTTGAGGAGCCGCTTGTCTGACTAAGACAACTGGACGCGTTTTCACATCTCTGGTAGAATTTCAGTTCACTTGAGACGCCATTCTGACCATGAGTGTATAATGTTTCTCAAGAATAGTTAGTTATAAACCTTCATCTTCCAACTATCTCCCACAGCTCTCCACCACCACCCTCCCCCACCAGCCTCCACCTTCCACCCTCCACCACCACCCTCCCCACCACCCCTCCACCTTCCACCCTCCCCACCAGCCTCACCACCACCTCCCCACCAGCCTCCACCTTCCACCTCCACCACTCACCTCCCCCCACCAGCCTCCACCTTCCACCATCCATCACCTTTCCCATCTCCACCACCATCTCCACCTCCACCATCACCATCCCACCACCCACCACCCACAACCACCTCCCAACCACTCCACCACCACCTCCACCACCTCCACCACCCCTCCACCTCTCCACTCCACCATCACCTCCCCCACCACCTCCCTGACTCACCCACCTTCTTCCATCTTCAAAGGACATTTTCCATTATCCGAATAAAAGAAGCAACAGAAATTACTACAGTTTTTTATAATATATTTATATAACTTATTGAAGGTTAGAGCTTAATTAGGTTTAGTTGTTGAGTTGGGCTAGGTTTAGTTAGGTTTTAGTTAGGTTGCTGCTGGGTTTAGTTAGTTTAGTTAGGCTTAGGAGCTGGGTTAGCTTACAGGCTTAGCTAGGCTGAGCTGCCAGGTTTGTGCCAGGCTTCAAGCAAAGGCTGCCAGTTTAAACAGGCCTAGCCAGGCTTGCCAGGCTGGGCTGGCTAGGCTTTAGCTAGGCTTAGTTAGTTGCTGTGCTGGGCTTAGTTAGGCTTAGTTAGGGCTTAGCCAGGCTGGAGGCAGGTTGCTAGGCTTAGCCCCAGCCAACAGGTCCAAACAGTTCCAAACAGCCAAAACAAACAAACAAACAGCCTGACAGACAGGCTATGCTAAACTGGCCAACAAACAGGCCAACTGCACAGGCCAATCAAACAGCCCAAACAAACCAAACTATATTCATCAACCAAACAGCCGATAACAACAACAGGCCAAATCAACAACAGGCCCGATGTCAACAAACAACAAACACCTACCCCAACGATGATAGTCAACAATCCAGCTGATGCTAATCAACAACAATCTATAGTCATCACCATCGATGTTATATCAACAACAGCAATGATATCATCAACAAATATATCATGTCAACAATAATGGTTATATCAGCCAACAGCCGATATGTCAACAAGCCAGGCTGAGGCAGCCACTGTCATTATGAACAATACAACCTGCAACACATTAGGATACCGGCCCAGAGTCTCCCCAACATCCCACACCAGGGGTTGGCAGGTACTGCAGGTGAGGGCCAGGTGATGACGTCCTCGTGAATATTACCCATCTTAAACCCCTGCTTGGTGGGTAAGTCTGTCTGTCTGTTTCTGCTTATTTTTTGGATGTAAGCCCATAGTCATTCCTTACACTACAACCTGTTTTTCTGTTGTGTAGAGATCCCCACAGTGAGTGTCTGACGAGGCACACTCACCACCACGCCCTCCACTGGCCTGAATGTATATGGGTGGTCCAACAACATCTCTATTGATATTCCATTCTGCAGAACCTCATCCTACCAAAAACTTATTTACACCAGGACCAACATTCAGTATAAGTCCCTACCGGTGTTTATCCCGTGTCTTAACCGTCATCCCTTTAAATCATCCTGCTTCACCTATCATCCCTTTAAATCATCCTGCTTCACCCATCATCCTTTAATATCCTGTTCACCTATCATCCTTTAAATCTTGCTTAACCTATCATCCTTTAAATCATCCTTCACCTATCATCCCTTTAAATCATCCTGTTTCACCCATCATCCCTTAATCATCCTGCTTCACCCATCATCCCTTTAAATCAACGTTTCTTTACCTATCATCAAGGGACGCCTTGGTGAGTAAAACAATGACACCACGTCTCTGGATCTCTCATTTGTCGTAAAAAGGAAATGCCATAGAAATAATCCTTGACTTCATTGTTAGAGAATTTGTCTTTATATTTTTTACGAAGAAAAAAATCGTGTATAACAAAAAATAAAATATTTAATATGAATTTATCAAATATTTCCTGTGTGATAGAGAGTTTTGGTCTGTTTGTTTACTTCTTGTCTCACAGAGTTGGAGTGTTGCCTGGCCTATCACCACACAGTAAACAGGTTGTAAAGTGTGGTGAAGGTGCCGTGCCAGCAGGTCACGCCCCAGGCCAGCTGTCACACCCTAGGCCAGCTGTCACACCCTAAGCCAGCCGTCAAAACCTAAACCAGCCGTCACACAGTCACCAGAGGCTTGAGAATCATGACCCACTCACGCTCCACAGTCTCAGAGCTTCAGCTGGGTGTGTCAAGAGTGTGTTTATTTTAACTACCCGAATTAGACTGCAACACGAAGATGATTCTCACGTTAATTGCTTCACACTGACTAGATATATGAGTGTTTATCCGTTTTCACTCCATTTATGTTACGACATATAAGAAATGTCACGCCAACCCGACCATAACCTGTTCTCACATCCTCAGTTTCGAGAGGTGTATATAACGTGGAGATCTTTACAAAATCCCAACACAGCCTCGCACCTCACCTGGTCTTTCTTTTCCTCACTGAGGTTCTTATTCTTTCTTTCAATATTTTTTTCCATAATAAGATTTCTGACGACGTTGCGTTATGTTATGGTTTAACTGAGGCTCAGCGTCTTAATTCTAGAACCAAACAGAACCTCGACACAAGTATAATGAAGACAGGACCCCAGAGAGAATGTGAGGGAGGAGAGTTGAGACCACCAGACCACACACACTCCAACACCACCACCACCACCACCACACTCCCCACCCACCAGCACACCCCACACCCCACCACCAGCACCACCACCACACCCCCACCACCAGCAACCACCCCACCACACCCCCACCACCAGCACCAACCACCCCACACCCCACCACCAGCACCACCACTCACACCTCCCCACCAACCAAACCACCAACTATCAATCCCCACCACCAGCAACCACCACCACCAATCTCCACCACCAAGAACCAACCAACCACTCATCCCCACCACCAGCAACCAACCACCATCACCCCACCACCAGCACCACCATCAATTCCCCACCACCAGCACCAACCACACCCCACCACCAGCACCACCACCACACCCCCACCACCAGCACCACACCACACTCCCACCACCAGCACCACCACCACACCCCACCACAACCACCACACTCCAACCACCACCAACCACCCCACACCCCACCACCAGCACCACCAACCACTACCCCCCACCACCCCCACTCACCCCAACCACCACACCACCCCCCACCACCAGCACCACCAACCACACTCCACCACCAGCACCACACCACTACCACCTCACCACCAGCCACCAATCAACCACACCCACCACCACCACCACCACCATCAACTCCCACCACCAGCCCAACCACCACACTCCCCACCACCAGCAAACAACCAACCACACCCCCACCCTCACACCACCACCACCACACCCCACCACCAGCAACCAACCACCACACACCCCACCACCAGCAATCAACCCACCACTACCCCAACCACCAGCACCACACCACACCCACCACCAGCAACCCAACCCACAATTCCACCACCCCACCAACCACCACCATCCAACCCCAACACCAGCACCACCACCCCAACCACCACCACCAACCAACCACACCCCACCACCAGCACCAACCACTCACCACCCAACACCCACCACCAACCCAACCCACCACCCCACCACGCACCACACCACCACACTCCACCACCACCACCACACCACCACCAGCACCAAACCATCATTCCACCACCAGCCACCACCAACCACACCCACCACCCCACCACACCAACCCCACCACTCCTCACCCCACCCACCACCAGCCAACTCAACTCAACCCCACTACCCACCACCAGCCAACCCCACCACCACTACCCACCACCAGCAACCACCAACCACACCCAACCACCACCAGCACCAACCACCACTCAATCCCACCACCAGCCAAACCAACCAACCACACCAATCACCCCAACCAACCAACCACACCCACCACCTGCAACCAACCACCACACCCCACCACCAGCAACCACCAACCACACCCCACCACCACCACCACACCCCACCACAACCACCACACTCCACCACTACCACAACCACCATTACCCTACCACTAGCACCACCACCATACCCCACCACTGCACCACCACCACACCCCCACCACTTGCACCCCACCACCCACACCTAACCACTACTCACACAACCACCCATTACCCCCCACCACTAGCACCAACACCACTACCCTACCACCAGCACCACCACCCACATCCCCACCACCACCACCACCACACACCCCCACCACAACCACCACACTCCCCACCCACTCAGCACCACCACCACACCCCCACCCACCAGCACCACCACCACACCCCCACCACCACCACCACACCCCACCACAACCACCACCACACCCAACCACCACCACTAGCACCACCATTACCCTCTACCACTAGCACCACCACCATTACACTCCACCACTACAACACCACCTCACCCCTAGCACCACCACCTCACCACCCCATTACCTCACCACTAGCACCACCACCATTACCTCTACAACCACCACCATTACCTCCACCACCAAACACCACCACCATTACTCCACCACCACAACCACCAATACACTCCACCACTAGCACCACCACCATTACCCCTACCACCACCACCACCATTACCCTCTACCACCAGCACCACCACCATTACCCCTCTGCAACCACCACCTACCTCCACCATAGCACCACCACCATTACTCTACAACCACACCATTACCTCCACTAGCACCACCACCATTACTCTCACCACCACCACCATTACCTCCACCACTACCACCACCACCATTCTACCACTCAGCACCACCACCATTACCTCTACCCAAACCACCTACCTCTACCACTAGCACCACACCATTCCTCTACCACCACCACCATTACTACCACACTCCCACAACCACCACCATCACTCTACCACTAGCACCACCACCATTACCTCTACAACCACCATTACCTCTACCACTAGCACCACCACCATTACACACTACCCACCACCACCATCACCACCACCAGCCACCACCACCATCACACCCCACCACTAGCACCACCACCTACCCCCACCACCAGCACCACCACCATTCCTCCACCACCACCACCACCATTACCTCTGCCACTAGCACCACCACCATTACTCCCCACCAACCACCATTACCTCTACCACTAGCACCACCACCATTCCACTACAACCACCACCACCATTCCACTACCACCACCACCACCACACCACCTAAGCACCACCATTACCTCACCACAACCACCACCACCATTCACTCACCACTACCCACCACTACCATTACCACCACCAGCACCACCACCATTACCACTACCACCACCACCATTCACCCACCACTAGCACCACCACCATTACCTCTACCACAACCACCACCATTACCCCTACCACTAGCACCACCACCATTACCTCTACCACTAGCACCACCATTACCTCTACCACAACCACCACCATTACCTCTACCATTACTACCACCACCACCTTACACTCTACCACCACCATTACCTCCACCACTACCACCATCCAAGTGAACATAACTAGCTGCACAATAAACTCTCGACTTTGGTTCAGGGTCCAAAACTGATTGGTTGTCTGTCTGGCAAATTATTTGCAGATTATGACTGACGGATTAGCTGGCATGAACTGGCTGAATAGACAACTGTCTAACTGTAACCCTATTGTCTGAATTACATGTTCGAGGGACTTACACAGTCAGCCCAACACACCTCATAGTTAACTGTAGTGAGAAGGAAATCCATTCAAAATTCGTCACCTGAATTTTTTGGTGACTGATCGTTATTTACTCCAAGAGGTGACAACATCATTAGTAAGTACACGCATATCTTCCACTTTATAGTTCTCGTCTCATTAACTGTTGTGTACACTTACAAACATTATCCTTCCTGTATCTTTAACTGAAATCGTCCTCAAGGGTTAAATAATCGTCCTCAAAGGGTTAAATAATCGTCCTCAAAAGTTAAACCAACGTCAAAGGGTTAAATATTCGTTCCTCAAAGAGTTAAACCATCTCACTTGTACCAGAAACACATAACCTGACCTAACGTGATCCGTATAGCGAGAAGGTCATCATTATACTCCTGTTCAGTAGTGTCCGTCACCAGCGAGAAGGTCATCATTATACTCCTGTTCAGTAGTGTACGTCACCAGCGAGAAGGTCATCATTATACTCCTGTTCAGTAGTGTCCGTCACCAGCGAAGGTCATCATTATACTCCTGTTCAGTAGTGTCCGTCACCAGCGAGAAGGTCATCATTATAATCCTGTTCAGTAGTGTACGTCACCAGCGAGAAGGTCATCATTATACTCCTGTTCAGTAGTGTCCGTCACCAGCAGAAGGTCATCATTATATTCCTGTTCAGTAGTGTACGTCACCAGCGAGAGGTCATCATTATCCTGTTCAGTAGTGTCCGTCACCAGCGAGAAGGTCATCATTATACTCCTGTTCACTAGTGTCCGTCACCAGCGAGGTCATCATTATACTCCTGTCCAGTAGTGTCCATCAACAGCGAGAAGGTCATCATTATACTCCTGTTCACTAGTGTCCGTCACCAGCGAGAAGGTCATCATTATACTCTGTCCAGTAGTGTCCATCAACAGCGAAGGTCATTATTATACTCCTGTTCAGTAGTGTCCGTCACCAGCGAGAAGGTCATCATTATACTCCTGTTCAGTAAGTGTACGTCACCAGCGAGAAGGTCATCATTATACTCCTGTTCAGTAGTGTACGTCAGCGAGAAGGTCATCATTATACTTCTGTTCAGTAGCGTCCGTCACCAGAACCATTACAACTCCGTTAATGGCAATAGTAATACTGTCTCGGGAAGTGATAAAACCTGCACAGGACCAATGAAACGACTCTCTTATCGGAAGTTATTGTGACGGTAACAGGAAATTTCTTCTGTTATAGTTGACTCTTATTAACCGTCCCAACACGAGTTACGTCCCTTAACTGGCTAATTTAGTCCGGCAAATTATTATTATTTTTTTTTCGAATATCTTTTTATCACCCATAAGAGTCTGAGTTGATGGGCATTTAATATTTCCTGTTGGCTATAGATGTGAGGGATAAAAGACCCCTATTACCTAAAGTTGGGCACTTAATATTTCCTGTATCGGTATTGATGTAAAGTGGTAAGAGATTGTCTAACTTTTCTCACTCCATATAACTTATAGATCTAATGTAAAAATGTTGATAATAAGACACTGTTTCCTCCCCGGAAGGTCAACACACATGTGTTATAAAGGAATTGATAAAAGTTTGGTAACTCTGTCTCCTAAAGATCTTTTTTACCTGGTAACGTTAATTATATGTCTAGTAATACCAGCCCATTTATTTCTTTTATTTGGTTAGGTTAGGTTAGTTTTTAGATTGTTAAGCTGAATTTTTTAGGTTGTTAGGTTGTTAGGTTGGTTAGGTTTCTGACGACAAAATCTACAGATATTTCTTTGTTCAGCCTCATGTGTTTGTCGAGCAACTTGGGATAATGAAAGTTCCTCAGGTACAAGTTCCTGCTATGTCAGTTTCTGAAACACGATTGGTTCTGGGTGATGTTCGTGTTTCTACAAAGCTTTGTGTTGGTGACTGTTAACAGCTGGTGCGTGAGTATTTTCTTGAGAAGGTTTTCTGTCTCCTGTACAGTGAGTGGTCCGAAGGCTGCTCACTCCTGGCTGCTTGTGTGTGTCCCCAAAATAACTCAGAGCGAGGGTTATAGAATTTCACCAAACTTGGCAGGTTTGGTCATTAGGTAAGCTTAAAGGAGAGATTTAAGGTCAGAATTCAATCCGTTGTAGTGCGAGAGAAGATGAGGAGGAGGAAAAAGTAGGAGAAGAAGGGGAGGAGGAATAGGCGGAGGAGGAGTCAGAAATGTGTAGGCTGGTGTGGCAGAAAAGGTCTACAACAACACAGGCTGGTTAAGGCTCTCCATACAGCCGTTGGTGGATGTTTAATGAACCACTCTCATCAAATGGTCCTCTGAGCACCTACCACGAATAGAAGAGTTTTCTGAAACGTAAACAACACACTCTCTCTCTCAACGCCATGCAGTACACCTAGAGATGGACTGGCTGCACACCCCAGAATATATATATAAGTGTATACTTCCTGTCCACTGTATGTTTGTATGACCATCTGTTGCTGGGCAGCTTCAGGAGTAGTCATTAGAGAGACAGAAAGGCGGACAAAGTAAATTTTTTATTTATTTTTTATTAATTATTATTATTTTTTTCAGGTATTAGCCCAGGCACAGGTCACTGACCCACATCAGGGCCTGGGGGCAATGTAATACTAATAATATTCCTTCATAGTAAATGAAATTTATAATAAAATAAAACAAATTGTCTCAATTAACAATATCATGTCATATTTGTATGTTCTATTTGTATAAATTATATTATCTTGTCTTATTGGTAACTAGCAGAATCCATCCACCACAAACATGCCGCTATCACCATCACCACCACCACCGTCACCACCACCACTACATATAACACCATCCATCATCACTACATATAACACCAGCCATCATCACTACATATAACACCATCCATCATCACTACATACAACATCATCCATCATCCTACATATAACAACATCCATCATCACTACATATAACACCATCCTTCATCACTGCATATAACACCATCCATCATCACTACATATAACACCATCCATCATCACTACATATAACGCCATCCATCAGCACTACATATAACACCATCCACTCATCCTGCATAACACCATCCATCATCACTACATATAACACCATCCATCATCACCATATAACACCATCCATCATCACTACATATAACACCATCCATCAGCACTACATATAACACCATCCATCATCACCATATAACACCATCCATCATCACCTACATATAACACCATCCATCATCACTACATATAACACCATCCCATCATCACCATATAACACCATCCATCATCACTACATATAACACCATCCGCCATCTTCTACATATAACACCATCCATCATCACTACACATAACATCATCCATCATCACTCCATATAACACCATCCATCATCACTACATATAACACCATCCGTCATCGCACATATAACACCATCATACTACGCTAACAACACCATCCATCATCATCACTACATATAACACCATCCATCATCATCCACTACATATAACACCATCCATCATAACCATATAACACCGCCCATCATCACTACATATAACACCATCCATCGTCACTACATATAACACCACCATCATCACTACATATAACACCATCCATCATCACCATATAACACCATCCATCACTACATATAACACCACCATCATCCTACAATAACACCACCATCATCACTACATATAACACCACCCATCACATCACACACACACTACATATAACAACATCCATCATCACTACATATCACACCACCCATCATCACACTACAATAACACCATCCACATCATCACTACATATAACAACATCCACATCATCACTACATATAACCACCATCATCTATCACTATATAACCATCATCACCATATAACAACATCCATCATCACTACATATAACACATCCATCATCACTACATATAACACCATCCATCATCACTACATATAACGCGCCATCCATCATCCGCTACATACCGCACCATCCATCAACACTACATATAACACCATCCATCATCACACTATATAACACCACCCATCATCACTACATATAACACATCCATCATCACCACTATAACACCATCATCACTACATATAACACCATCCACCATCATCACCATATCACCATCCATCATCACTCCATATAACACCACCCATCATCACTACATACCTCCATCCATCATCACTACATATAACACCATCCATCATCACACATACAACACCATCCATCATCACTAAAACACCACCCCATCATCACTACAATGTACCATCCATATCATCACCTACATATAACACCATCCATCATCACTCCATATATCACCACCCATCATACTACAACACCACCATCATCACACATATATACCATCCATCATCACTACATATAACACCATCCATCCTCACTACATACCACCCATCATCACTACATATAACCATCCATCATCACTACATAACACCATCCATCATCACTACATATAACACCATCCATCATCACACTACATATAACACCACCCATCATCACTACATATAACACCATCATCATCACCATATAGCACCATCATCATCTTCACTTATAACACCACCCATCATCACCACATATAACACCACCCATCATCACTACATATAACACCATCATCATCACTACCACATAACACCACCCATCATCACTACACATAACACCATCCATCATCATCACCATATAACACCACCATCATCACTACATATAACACCATCCATCATCATCTTCCATATAACACCATCCATCATCACTCCCATATAAGCAATGCGTAACTTCTT
>NW_024751368.1:0-3423 GCF_018991925.1 Homarus americanus
CTAGAAGCCATGTATTGCTGGAGTGTGTGTTCCAGGGAGCGTTAGGTTCACCATCACCACCGTGGGAGTGTGTGTACCAGGGAGCGATAGGTTCACCATCACCACCTTGGGAGTGTGTGTACCAGATAGCGTTAGGTTCACCATCACCACCGTGGGAGTGTGTGTACCAGGTAGCGATAGGTTCACCATCAACACCATGGGAGTGTGTGTACCAGGGAGCGTTAGAATCACCATCACCACCATGGGAGTGTGTGTGTACCAGGATGTGTTAGGTTCACCGCCGTGTGAGTGTGTGTACCAGTGAGCGTTAGGTTCACCATCACCATCGTGGAGTGTGTGTACCACGGAGCGTTAGGTTCACCATCACCACCGTGGGAGTTTGTGTACCAGGGAGCGTTAGGTTCACCATCACCACCGTGGGAGTGTGTGTACCAGGGAGCGTTAGGTTCACCATTACCACCGTAGGAGTGTGTGTGTACCAGGGAGCGTTAGGTTCACCATCACCACCGTAGGAGTGTCTGTACCAGGTTGCGTTAGGATCACCATCACCACCGTGGGAATGTGTGTGTACCAGGGAGCGTTAGGTTCACCACCGTGTGAGTGTGTGTACCAAGGAGCGTAAGGTTCACCATAACCACCGTGGGAGTGTGTGTGCCACGGAGCGTTAGGTTCACCATCACTGTGGAGTGTGTACCAGGAATGTTAGATTTTCACCACCACCGGGGAGGTGTACCAGGTAGCGTTAGGTTCACCATCACCACTGTGGGAAGGTACTGGAGCATTAGGTTCACCATCACCACTGTGGGAGTGTGCGTACCAGGGAGCGTTAGGTTAACCATCACCACCGTGGGAGTGTGTGTACCAGGGAGCGTTAGGGTCACCATCACCATCGTGGGAGTGTGTGTACCAGGGAGCGTTAGGTTCACCGCAGTGTGGGTGTGAGTACCAGGGAGCATTAGGTTCACCATCAACTCCATGGGAGTGTGTGTAAGAGGGAGCATTAGGTTCACCATCACCACCGTGGGAGTGTGTGTACCAGGGTGCGTTAGGTTCACCATCACCACCGTGTGGGTGTGTACCAGGAAGCGTTAGTTTCACCAACACCACCGTGGGAGTGCGCGTACCAAGGAGCGTTAGGTTCACCATCACCACCTTGCGAGTGTGTGTACCAGGGAGGATTAGGTTCACCATCCCCACCGTGGGAGTGTGTGTACCAGGGAGCATTAGGTTCACCATCACCACCGTCAGAGTGTGTGTACCAGGGAGCGTTAGGTTCACCATCACCACTGTGGGAGTGTGTGTGTGTACCATGAGCGTTAGGGTTCACCATCACCACCGTGGAGTGTGTGTACCAGAAGCGTTAGGGTTCACCATCGTGGGTGTGCCTGTGTACTAGGGAGCGTGAAGTTCACCATCACCACCGTGGGAGTATGTGTACCAAGGAGCGTTAGGTTCACCATCACCACCGTGGGAGTGTGTGTACCAGGGAGAGTTAGGTTCACCATCACCACCGTGGGAGTGTGTGTACCAGGGAGCGTTAGGTTCCCCATCACCACCTTGCGAGTGTGTGTACCATGGAGCGTTAGGTTCACCAACGTGGGAGTGTGTGTGTACCAGGGAGCATTAGGTTCACCACCGTGGGAGTGTGTGTACAGGGAGCATTATGTTCACCATCAACACCATGGGAGTGTGTGTAAGAGGGAGCATTAAGTTCACCATCACCACCGTGAGAGTGTGTGCACCAGGGAGCATTAGGTTCACCATCACCACCGTGGGAGTGTGTATACCAGGGAGCGTTAGGTTCACCATCACCACCGTGGGAGTGTGTGTACCAGGGAGCGTTAGGTTCACCATCACCACCATGGGAATGTGTGTACCAGTGAGGGTTAGGTTCACCATCACCACCGTGGGAGTGTGTGTACCAGGGAAAGCGTTAGGTTCACCACCGTGGGAGTGTGTGTGTACCAGTGAGCATTAGGTTCACCACCGTGGGAGTGTGTGTACCAGGGAGCATTATGTTCACCATCAACACCTTGGGAGTGTGTGTACCAGGATGCTGGTTCACCACTCACCGGGGAGAGCGTGTACCAGGTATGATAGGTTCACCATCACACCAAGGGGAGTGTGTGTACCAGGAGCGTTAGAATCACCATCACCACTATGAGTGCAAACAGATGTTAGGTTCACTGTCAGGTGAGTGTGTGTACCAGTGAGCGTTAGTCTACCATCACCATCGAGTAGGTGTACTACGGAGCGTTAGGTTCACCATCACTCACTGTGGGAGTTTGTGTACCAGGGAGCGTTAGGTTCACCATCACCACCGTGGGAGTGTGTGTACCAGGGAGCGTTAGGGTTCACCACACACCCAGGAGGTGTGTGTACCAGGGAGCGTTACGTTCACCATCACCACCGTAGGAGTGTCTGTACCAGGTTGCGTTAGGATCACCATCACCACCGTGGGAGTGTGTGTGTACCAGGGTGCGTTAGGTTCACAGCCGTGTGAGTGTGTGTACCAGGGAGCGTAAGGATCACCATAACCACCGTGGGAGTGTGTGTACCACGGAGCGTTAGGTTCACCATCACCACCGTGGGAGTGTGTGTACCAGGGAATGTTAGATTCACCATCACCACCGTGGGAGTGTGTGTACCAGGTAGCGTTAGGTTCACCATCACCACTGTGGGAGTGTGTACCAGGGAGCATTAGGTTCACCATCACCACTGTGGGAGTGTGCGTACCAGGGAGCGTTAGGTTAACCATCACCACCGTGGGAGTGTGTGTACCAGTGAGCGTTAGGGTCACCAATGTGTCTGTGTACCAGGAGCCGCGTGAGTTCACCATCACCACAGTGGAGTGTAACAGAGAGTGAGCCACCGTCACCACTGTGAGAGTGTGTACCAGGAGCGTTAATGCACCATCACCACTGTGGGAGCAAAACAATGGTTGTTTGGGTCATCTTCACCACTGTGGGAGTGTAAAACAGGAGCGTTAGGGTCACTATCTCCACTGCAGCGGTGTACCAGGAGGTTAGGTTCATCAATGTGTGTTCAAACAGGAAGTGTTAGTTTTTCACCATCACTGTGTGGGAGGTGTACCAGGAAGCGTTATAACCATCATCACCACTGTGGGAGGTAAAATTAGGGACCAAGCTAGGTTCACCATCACCACTGCGGGAGTGTGTGTGTACCAGGGGAGTGTTAGGGTTCACCATCACCACCGTGTGGGAGCTTGTACCAGAGTGAAGCCACCATCGGGGTGTCTGTGTGCTAGGAGCCAAAGTAGATTCACCTATCAACAACGTGGGTGTGTGTATAAAATTTAGGGGAGCCAAGTAGGTTCACTATCACCATCGTGAGTAAAATGGTGAAGCGTTAGAGCCACTATCACCACTGGGGGAGTGTGTGTACCACATAGCGTTAGGTTCA
>NW_024751369.1:0-13672 GCF_018991925.1 Homarus americanus
GTGTGTGTGTGTGTGTGTGTGTGTGTGTGTGTGTGTGTGTGTGTGTGTACGTTGGCGACACACGGTGTAATTGTCAGCTTGCTCGCCTCGCAAGCGAATGAACCCGGGTTCCATTTCCGGGCAGGGTGAGACCATGAGCAAGTTCCTTTGCGTCATTTACCTCTATCTACCCAACAGTAATTGGGGACCTGGATGTTAATCGATTCGCGCGTCGTGTTACCGGGTAATGGTTAGCCAGTGCAGTTGGCCACGGACTATTCCTTGACACTGGGTCACTCAGCTCATTAACTCAGGGTGTGGTTGTTGTGTTGGCGACAGCTTCAACACCTTAAACAAATTCACGCCTAGGTGGCCCTTGGGCCTGGCCATTCTCATTACAGGAGGGGCAACCATTACAATAATAAAAAAAACAAAAAAAAAACGATCATCAACTTCAGGTACACCAATCATCCTTGTAAAAAAATCCTGATTGAATAATTTCCTCAGTAACATACAAGTGAACCAAACTTGGGTACTACACAACTACAGTATCACTCAATGACTTATTTTACACTATATCTACTACCACTTAACATTTCTATATCAGTTCAACAACCATCACTCAACCTTGTTCCATTTTATTTAAAGTTCGTTAATCAATAAGAGGAATTATTATCACAACACAAGCATTCTTTAATCAGTCTCCACTGTGAATCATTTTGCTGGGGTGTGTGGGAGGATTACACTGGATAATAACTTTAGTGTTTTGTATATCCAGAAGAATCTTAACTCCAGCTTACTCCAACTAATAACTAACCTAATCTAACACAACCTAACCTAATCTAATCTAACCTAACCTGAAAAATCTCCACGACAGCTTACTCCAACTAATAACTAACTAAGCATAAGCTAACATAATTACAGACACACACACACACACACACATAAACCATAAATATGTTATATGGAACATAAATATAACTTCCAAAATCACTCTCATATACTTCCTAACCGCGGCCTGACGAAATAGTACACCTGTAACGTTCTGTCAGGGCTCAGGTCGAGGTTCCTCCTTACTGATCACCTATACGTGTGTGTGTGTGTGTGAGATGTTTCCTAGTATGTAATACAAAAGGCGGGTATCCGCTTTTGAATTTTGCCACATACAGCGGCTAGTTTATTGTGCACCCATATTCATCCCGTGAACGGTAGCGTAGGCAGATTATAGTTAAACAGTAGAAGTCAGAATATTATGGCACTGAATGTTAAAAACAATGTATTTCCAAAAAATTATTTGTTTAGTTCTGTACAGTACATCGCCCTCTCCCTCAACCTGCCATTATTCAATAAATTATTTGTTCTCTCGTTCTAACAAGAGATACACGATAACATATCCTATTTGAAGATAAAAATACACTGTCCAGGAAGAGTCATAACAAACTTGGGGGTTATCTGAGAGAGAGAGAGAGAGAGAGAGAGGGAGAGAGAGAGGGAGAGAGAGAAACAATACCTTCTACAGTACAATTATATAGTATGACCACCATGACTCACGGAGATCTGTACCTCTTGGCTCCTGACCTGTGTTGACCTTGTGTATACTCACCCAGTTGACCTTTCCTGCCCTATCTCGCCCATTCCTCCTACAGTCAAGGGCTGGGGGGGCCGAGGAGGCGGGGGGGAACTGAGGGAATGGTTCTGTAAGCATAGTTGAGGTTAGGTTAGGTTAGGTTCAAATGAGTGATAGGTCAGGTCCCATGGTTAGTTTATCTCTCTCTCTCTCTCTCTCTCTCTCTCTCTCTAACACATATATATCCCTATTCTGTAAAATCTTGTGGTTATTTATGTTTACTCACTGTTGATATTCTGGGGGAGAGAGAGAGAGAGAGAGAGAGAGAGTGAGAGAAAGATATTATTGAGAGAGTAGACGAGGGAAATAGACTGGAGAGAGAGAGAGATGTGAATTAGTGTTTACTCCCACTCATAAGTATAGTATTAGTCAACTTATATTATACAGGGTCTCCAGTCCACATTAAAATGAAAACAACTTTGTAAAACCTTATAAACTTTTGATTGAATGATAACAGATTAATATCCACACACACACATTATAGTCAGTCTCTTCGAGTTTCATTTGGTGTATGGGTATATATCGTTTGGGTATAAGGTATAAGGCATCATTCTGGAGAGGTCAGGTCAGGTCAAAGTAAAGGTAAGGTCAGGATAGGTGATCTCAGTGGCCAGGAAACGTGAATTTTAAGTTGGGATGAATATTTTTTTTTGGGGGGGGGGAAGCGAGTATGATTTTATATGATGGTGATGAAGGAAGGAATAGAGGGAAGTTCACGGGTGACGCAAGTATCCTCTTTAATCGACGGACACATGACAACCGATGTGCAGATACTACACGACCCAACCCCCTCCGACCGACTGTCAACAAACACAGCGCCCTGATGGTATTCGTAATGGAAGTGATAATGAAAAAAATATTTTATTTGTTTTTTTTTAATCTCAATTTCGTTATTCCATGCAGTTCATTTTTAATCAATATATGTTTGTGGAATTCTAAATACGGTATATTGTTAGCAACACAAACAATAGCATTCATTAAAATATATACGGTTCATAGGAAAACCAGGTAGGGTATTCATGAATTTTAAGGAGTAGCTAGCCTAATTTCTATCACGCTTCTTGCTGAACATAGTTTTACGTGATGGAATGGATAAACATGAATTTTAAAGAATGAAAATAAAAATAATCCAAATGAATAACAAATAAATAAAATATTGTAATATGTGGAGGCCCCCAGATTGTGGAGGCCCCTGGGCAGCTGCCCACTTTGCCCACTCCTGAATCCGGTCCTGAACAGTGCTTCAGATAAACTCTGGCAATTTCACTTCAGCTAAAATTCCTTCAAACAAAATTACACACTTGGAGATGTTCGGGGTACTTGGTTCTAACTACAGGAGCGAACATAAACACCTGTAGAGTTCTGTAGGTTCTATTCAACGGAAATATACAAGGGTGAGCTTACAAGCCCAAGTAGTCCTTACACTCCTATAGGGGTCAACTGACCTCTCTCTGACCTCTCAGGCGACATGTGGTAAGTGGTACATTAGCAGCTTCCAGGTATCGCCAGGCACATTTATCTAAAGCCCCGTCCACACGATCGAGCACTGCCTGACGGGTACTCGCTTAATGCCTGTTGTTCTGGCAAAATTGACGGGCAAACCAACGGAGTGCCCGTGGTCAAGCGAAATCACCAGATAAGGCCGTCTGCCTGGTGGTTTGACCGTTTGCTGCCGGGTCCATTCTCATGTAGTTAGTGAAGTCTTTCTCATGTTCACCTTGAAGTTCACGTAAAATCGCGGCATGACTTCCCTTAACTTTTCGTTGAGATAACCATTCCTTGCACCATTCCATTTTCTGTTTTTCTTCTTTTTGCACACTGTAGCAATTATTATACACAGCGCTATAGTCTTCGATTTAACTGTCCTGCGACACACCATGGTGATCGTACCGCAGCAGCTACTGCCGACCACCTACTAGCTACCAGCAGCAGAGTGTGACTGCTGCCAACCAGCACCTCTGTGTGTACGACGACACACAGGCTTTGCCCGGTAAACGGGCAAAGTCCGCCGGGCGCTGTTCGATCGTGTGTACGGGGCTTTAGCGTGTGGTGACATGAAACAGGGGCTTTGCCACACGCTACTGACTAGAAAAGTAATGTATATATATAGAGTACATACATGGTATACATACAACATACATAATATACATACACCTCCCCCTCCCCCCCCATACGCTCATAGCAAAGTCTTGAGCGGACCTTTTCCTGTGGATCACACCCGGATGCCTTCACACACCCTGTGACCCTCACACACTCTGTGGCCCTTAGACACCCTGTGGCCCTCGCACACCCTATAGCCCCACGCGCTCTGTGTGGCACCTCATACACACTAACACTCATACACCCTGTGGCCATTACACATCCTGTGTGAGGGCCACCAGGTGTTAGAGGGCCACCGGGTATGTGAGAGACACCGGATGCGTGAGGACCACCGGGTGTGTGTGAGGACCAGAGGGTTATGTGAGGTCCACAGGGTTATGTGAGGCCCATAGGGTTATGTGAGGCCCACAGGGTTATGTGAGGCCCATAGGGTTATGTGAGGCCCACAGGGTGTGTGAAGGCATCTGGGTGTGTGAGGGCCACCGGGTGTGTGAGGACCACAGGGTGTGTGAGGGCCATAGGGTGTGTAAGCGCCACAGGGTGTGTGAAGGCCACAGGGTGTGTGAGGGCCATAGTGTGTGAGGGCCACACGGTGTGTGAGGAGCCAGAGGATATGTGAGGGACACAGGGTGTGTAAGGGCCATAGAGTGTCTAAGGGCCAGGTCCAGAGAGTATGAGAAGCCAACAGGGTGCGTGAGGGCCACAGGGTATGTGAGGGCCACAGGGTGTGTGAAGGCCACAGGGTATGTGAAGGCAACAGGGTTTGTGAGGGCCACAGGGTGTGCTAAGGTCACAGCGTGTGTGAGGGCCACGGTTTGTGAGAGGGCCACAGGGTATGTGAAGGCAACAGGGTATGTGAGGGCCAGAGGATATGTGAGGGCTATAGGGTGTGTAAGGGCCATAGGGTGTCTAAGGGCCAGAGGGCATGTTAGGCCCACAGGGTGTGTGAGGGCCACAGGGTGTGTGAGGGCCACAGGATATGTGTGGGCCACAGGTTGTGCCAAGTTTACAGGGTGATTGAGGGCCAGAGGGTGTGTGATTGTCACAGGGTGTGTGAAGGTCGCAGGGCGTGTGAAGGTCACAGGGTGTGTGAAGGCAACAAATTGTGAGGGCCACAGGGTGTGTGAAGGCCTCAGGGTATATGAGGGCCACAGGGCATGTGTGGGCCACAGGGTGTGTGAGGGTCACAGGGTGTGTGAAGGCAACAGATTGTGTGAGGGCCACAGGGTGTGTGAAGGCAACAGATTGTGTGAGGGCCACAGGGTGTGTGAGGGTCACAACATGTGTCAGGGCCACAGGGTGTGTGAGTGCCATATTTGTGTAAGGGTTACAGGATATGTGAGGACTACAGTGTGTGTGAGGGCTACAGATTGTGTGAGGACCACAGATTTTGTGAGGGCCACAGGATGTGTGAGGCCATATCGTTTGTAAGGGCCAGAGGATGTGTGGGAGCCAGAGGGTGTGTGGGAGCCAGAGGGTGTGTGGGGGCCAGAGGGTGTAACGGCCATTATTCGCCCGGATCAAGGTGTGTGGCGTTTACAAATAGGTCTCACCTGACCAGTATACTCAGGCTTAAGCCACAGTCACCTCCAGCTTATGTAAACCGACAATAACCACAGACGTCTTTTATTATATACAAACTTGCAAAGTACAATGTGTTCATGAATGCCTCACCAAGGACCTTCTCGTGCGTTCAAATACTGAAATTGAAATTGAAATATTTTATAGACAATAAAACTATTACATCAAAAGGACTATGCAGTATACTACTCCCACCCTCACCTATACCATCCCTTTCTGGGGCTTACAAAAAGTTATAAATATTATAAGAACACATGAATTATTTTACACCAATAAAATAGTTCATTTTGACATGAACGCTGTACTACATCAATAGAACAGATAATTTAATCTTATACAAATTTAAAGGTCATCATAACCTTGAAGCAAAATTTTTATACAATGAAAAAATAATAATTTGTCCATAATTTTCAGTAATATTTGTATCCCAATCATAGTCTCATTATAACAGTATCAACAGATGGTAAGTTAGTCCCGTAAGTTACATTGGTGTTTTGTAACACATACAAATAATGCTGAAAACTCTCGCTACATATGGCAATCACTTCTCTTTCAAATACCGAGAGAGGAACTTAATGGTTTGTGTGGTAAGGTTGGCCACCTCTTAAGAGACACTAGGCTGATTGATTGTGGTAATTACATCCCTGGCGACGCAAGAGCGTAGGTTGTATTTCGCCGAATTAAATTTAATGTTTAAAGGACTAAAATAAAATATTGCAAGTTAAAAACATAATAAATAAAATTGAACTTTCATAAAAACCATTTAAACCTTAATAAATAACACTCACAGCTTGTGTCGAAGGCCGGCTTCCTCCACATAGGAGGAAGCCGCCTGCTCACTAGGCTCCTCACTACTTATCAGTTATCACAACAAATATTTTTTCGAAAGTTTGTTATTCAAGAAGTTTATTTTCCTTAATGATCTGAAGTGTCTATGATTTTCGAATCAATGACCATCCGAAACTTTTTCAAACAAATTGAATCATTCGATGAAAGAACTTTCGAACAAAGATAACTAATGTTGGAAATATTATCACAACCAAGAATGATGATCTCACAATTTTTCTCAAAGCAGAAGATATGAAGCTAACGTATGGTAACGAAACATACCGTAATGATCTTTGGGAAATTTCGGTAAAGTTAGGTTAGTTTTGGTAGCTTCGTATCATCAATAAATGATTGGTTTTGGACTCTTGGAGTTCAGTCGTGGTACTATTTTAACATTACTTTCCCTAAACCGAGACACTACTCAGTACCGCGCGACACCTTGGGGCGGTGCATGGACGCTCACCGCTCTCTGTGACTTTATTAATTGTATTGGTAATTTAATGCAGCGCGTTATATGATGAATTTACACGCTGTGATCACACACAGAAGACCTCCTGGGAAAAAGTTAGATACATATGGTGAAGTGTTTACTAAGTGTCTTAACGGTGAAGGAAAGTGGCAGGACACCGGGTGCACAACGCCTTCTTGAGGAGTCAGGTAAGACGCTGTTGTTGTGTTTTAAAGGAACAATAAAAAATCTTGTATCTTTAATGGGAAAAATTTCCTCAACTTGGTGTTAAGGCTGGAACACACTCGTTAAATATTAGCCTTTTCGTTTTCCCTTGTTCGTGTTAAGAATAAAAACTGTGTGTTCCGCTCGGACCGCCATCTTGGACCGCCAAGTTCGCGTTCCTCCTCCCCGTTTATTTTTTCTTCTTCTGTATTATCGTTTCGGTCATCCAGCGAATTTGCGGATTTTAAATTCCCAACGTTATGTTGGGTGAGGGTAGGATTTAATCAGGGTTTTTCGATGGTTTTGGGGTATTATTTTACTTTCGCACATAGCGTGTGTGCGTTCATAGTATAAGCTTGTTTGGTATATATTACTAAAATTATCTTTGTATTTGGCATAATACCCAGAGTTTATTGATTGGTTGAGCATGTATGCATGTTATTTAGAGTAACTCGGCAACAATTTTGATCTGATAATTGTGTGATTTTGTTTCTTTACGTTTATAATTGAAAATGGACTACTAAATGTTTAAAATGATTGAACTTAAACTTTTGGGTGGGATTTTGGGGAAATGTCATGTAGGCGTCCGTGTTTTTGGTGAAGATCAGTTGAAGGTCAAGGGGATGCGATATATAAATTGTGATCATAGATACAATCGAAATAAAAAACTAAGAATAATTCGGACTAAATTGGCAAGTTATATCATAATTAAGAGTTGCTGTCAATGTGAGGCATTTTTTAAGAATACATTAACCCAGTTCCGCCCGGTGTTGTGCCCCAGGAGTAACTCACCCTATACTGGTGCAGTTTCTAGACAGGTTAGCGTAGACACGAGCCTGCAGCTGGAGCGGAGGTCTTACTCGGTGCCACAGAACCTCCGCCTTGGTGATATTAGTTTCCTCCTGTGACTTCGGTTAATCCATCTTCAGTGTCCGGTTATACCCTTCTTGTGACCCGTTATACCTCTTCCTGTGTCCCGTTATACCCCCTCATGTGACCCGTTATACCTCCCTCCTGTATCGGGTTATACCCCTTCATGTGACCCGTTATACCTCTTCCTGTGTCCGGTTATACCCCCTCATGTGACCCGTTATACCCCCTCCTGTATCGGGTTATACCCCTTCTTGTGACCCGTTATACCTCTTCCTGTGTCCGGTTATACCCCCTCATGTGACCCGTTATACCTCCTCCTGTATCGGGTTATACCCCTTCATGTGACCCGTTATACCTCTTCCTGTGTCCGGTTATACCCCCTCATGTGACCCGTTATACCCCCTCCTGTATCGGGTTATACCCCTCATGTGACCCGTTATACCTCCTCCTGTGCCTCTGTTATAACCCAACTATGAGCGGCAGTAACCATGACTGTTATCATTACATTACAGAAAAGGTGATAGTGATAATAACTTTCCCTGGCGCAATGTTGCAGGTATATATACGGTTTTAAATACCATGTGACCCAAACGTTCACTTGCAATAATACTGAAAAACTATTTTTAGTTCGTATATTGGAAACAAATATATTTATGATATTACTGTGTATATAATATATAAATGTTTTACACACACGTCAAAGTGACACCAGGATACAAGACTCGTGGCTCTTATGGTTACTGGGGCCAGATTTCAGCATCAATAATCTGTTTATGTCTTCCCGTTCAAGAATATACTTTAAACTAAACTAGACTAGAATTCAGAATAACATAGCAAATTAAATTACCGCATACAATTAACTTCAATGCATGTATACTATGTTGGTTTCCTAGTGGCTACTGTACTTGCATATTATATTAAGCACGTGTTATTGTTGAAAATAAAGAAACAAAAAAACAAACAGATCAGGAGTGACAAACGATAAATATGTTGTGTTGTAAGAGAAACAATTGAGACCCTTCAGCTGTGTGTAAATGAGGTAGAAAGTCAGTCAAGATCAGCAAACTAGGACTTGGTCACAATACTGTTACTATTAAGATTTAGCTCATAGATGTTCACTATCTCTGGCTGAAATATGGCATGGATATGAGCATGTACCTCAGAAGTGTTCGGAAGGTAATATTTTAGGAGGATGGACCTCCACTGCCAAAGGTGGATAACTCCTTCAACAAAAACACGTCTGAGTTGGTGGCAGACTCAGACCTAAAAGTGGGTCCCTTGTATCCCACTGCAGTTTTTAATTCAGAGAACTGATGTTTGGTAACTGCCTTGTCGTGGTGAGGAGCTTCAGTTCTCTCGATCTAGTAATCACTGTTGGTGGGTGTTTGTTGACACTGGTAGGACCACCATGGCGAACTGGTTGCTGGTGAGGTTCTTAAGTGGAATTTATTTTTACACAAGAGACAGTGAACGACTCAAAATTATGAAGTCTGTCTCTGAGTCACCTGTTTCGTGCACTTTAGATATATCAGAAACACCACCATACAAAACTACCACGAAAAGTCTGAATGAATAACGTTGAAATCTATATCATCCTTACCTACAAGATCCTCAAGTGTAGATGTCAAATATTGCCAGTAGTGTCAAGAGCATTTTCTCCACAACTGTACGGAATATTGAGAAGCTTTTGCGTTAGTGAGAGCTAAAAGCTTGGAGAGACCAGTAAGTTGTCTCGGGTCGTTTCCTTCAACTGGTAAGGAGGTGAGGGCGAGAGGGCAAGACTGGTCAACTAAATCGTGGACCAGTCTTGCCATACTTGTGACACTGATCGTATTTCTTTAATCTTTTCGTTCCATTTGCGACCACATGTTTACGACCTCACGATTGTCTGAACTTCTGTTCGACTTTTGGAAACTACGACTACTTGTACACATGTGTCAGAGTTCTCAGTTAAGACTTGGACAACACAATGTTCTGTGGTAAAGAGTACCAAGTATCTTCGTTATAAAGAGGTAAAAATATAAGATATGATAAAGTAAAGCATCGACAAGCTACATGTTTTGTCTATTATGATAGTCATCAGGTACGAGTCGATAAATGAGACGTCCAGATATTACCAGGTGCTATCACAGAAACCCTCCAACAACTTGGTGTGTTAAGTGAGGTGCTGTTTGGTTAGGTATATATATATATATATGTGTGTGTGTATACAAGTTGCTGGTCCAGTCCAGTCCAGTATACTGTACGTGTCAGAAAACAGAGGACAAGTGATCTCGGGCCCTTCGTGCCCGGTGAAAGTTTAAACGCTTGTGCTTGGCTAGCGTACAGCGAATGAGGGTGCGGCAAGTCTGTAGACTTGCATGGTTAATTCGGGTGCGCCAAGTCCGTAGACTTGCATCGTTTTCCATCGTAAATAAAATTGTTAATTAATGCCTTCCTAAAGAAATCATCGACATGGGACCAGGTTTGTTCTATTCTACGAATTTTTTGCGATTTTTCCACCAAGTTTGATGAAAAAATATTGTGCCGTTTCCGCTACCCAGAACATATACACACGGCTAGTCCTATAGTATCTTAGACAAGTGATTGTGGGACCTTCGTGCCCAGTGGCGAGTCCGGTGGTACAGTTTACAGAGGCGTGAAAGTTCGAACTCTCGTGCTTGGCTAGCGTACAGCGACATCGTTTTCCAGATGGTCGTAGTTGTTGTAATTATGGTCGTGGTTGTTATAATCATGGTCTTGGTTGTTACAATCATGGTCGTGGTTGTTATAATCATAGTCGTGGTTATGATCATAGTCGTGGATGTTATAATCATGGTCGTGGTTGTTATATTCATGGTCGTGCTTGTTATAATTATATTCGTGGTTGTTATAATCATGGTCGTGGTTATAATCATGGTCGTGATTGTTATAATCATGGTCGTGGTTATGATCATAGTCGTGGATGTTATATTTATGGTCGTACTTGTTATAATCATATTCGTGGTTGTTATAATCATGGTCGTGGTTGTTATAATCATGATCGTGGTTATATTCATGGTCGTTGTTATAATCATAGTCGTGGTTGTTATAATCATGATCGTGGTTATATTCATGGTCGTTATTATAATCATAGTCGTGGTTGTTATAATCATATTCGTGGTTGTTATAATCATGATCGTGGTTATATTCATGGTCGTTGTTATAATCATAGTCGTGGTTGTTATAATCATGATCGTGGTTATATTCATGGTCGTTGTTATAATCATAGTCGTGGTTGTTATAATCATATTCGTGGTTGTTATAATCATGATCGTGGTTATATTCATGGTCGTTGTTATAATCATATTCGTGGTTGTTATAATCATATTCGTGGTTGTTATAATCATGATCGTGGTTATATTCATGGTCGTTGTTATAATCATAGTCGTGGTTGTTATAATCATAGTCGTGGTTGTTATAATCATAGTCGTGGTTGCTTTAATCATGGTCGTGGTTGTTATAATCATGGTCGTTGTTATAATCATATTCGTGGTTGTTATAATTATGGTCGTGGTTGTCATAATCATGGTTCGTGGTTGTTATAGTCATGGTCGTGGTTATAATCATGGTTCGTGGTTGTTATAATCATGGTCCTGGTTGTTATAATCATGGTCCGGGTTATTAGGTACTGTAAGTATCTAGTATACTATAGGAAGGAATAGAATAAAAGTTAGAATAATTAGTTAAAATATTCGCCATAAGGAGAGGGTAAAATCATAAAAAAAAATTATTATGAATCACCGATGATCATTCCGAGATAAATTATATTATGAAGAGAAGTGACCTTGATTCTGGTTAGATTAGTCACCATCCGCTTAAGTCATCACCTGTGTTAAGTCATCATAGTCATCATGCGCGTTAGTCAGTTCTAGGCCCATCTCACACGACTGACCGACCATCGATGTTCTTTCCGCGCGAGGGTGTTACTTTTTAATGCATATTATTATTTACGCTGGTGGATGTAAGACCAGCTACCCTCACTGACGCAGCTATGGTCAATTTGGTGTTATACTTGTTTATAAATGCCTTCTAATCTGTCTCAAGTCTGTCCGTCCTGTCTATTATCATCCCAACTGCCTGTGGAGGAGTTGATCCTGGAGGTACAGCTGCAGCAGCAGGTGGTGGTGGTGGACTGTAGGGGAGTTGATCCTGTAGGTGCAGCAGCAGCAGGTGGTGGTGGTGGACTGTGGGGGAGTTGATCCTGTAGGTGCAGCAGCAGCAGCAGGTGGTGGTGGTGGACTGTGGGGGAGTTGATCCTGTAGGTGCAGCAGCAGGTGGTGGTGGTGGACTGTGGGGGAGTTGATCCTGTAGGTGCAGCAGCAGCAGGTGGTGGTGGTGGACTATGGGGGAGGTGATCCTGTAGGTGCAGCAGCAGCGACAGCAAGAGCAACGGAAGACTGGTGGTGTTAGTGTACTGTGGGGGAGTTTATCCTGTAGGCGCAGCAGCAGCGGGTGGTGGCAGTGGACTATTGGGTGAGTTGATCCTGTAGGTGCAGCAGCAGCGACAGCAAGAACGACAGACTGGTGGTGGTAGTGTACTGTGGGGGAGTTGATCCTGTAGGTGCAACAGCAGGTGGTGGTGGACTGGCGGTGGAGTTGATCACTGTAGGTGCAGCAACAACAACAACAACAACATAAGCAGCAGCAGCGGGTGGTGTGTAGTGGACTGTCGGGCAGTTGATTCTGTAGGTGCAGCAGCAACAGCAGGTGGTGGTGGTGGACTGTGGTGGAGTTGATCCTGTAGGTGCAGCAGCTGCAGGTGGTGATGTATACTGTTGGGAGTTGATGATCCTGTAGGTGCAGCAGCAGCAGGTGGTGGTAGTGTACTTTGGGGGAGTTGATCCTGTAGGTGCAGCAGCAGTAGCAGCAGGTGGCGGTGGACTGTGGGGGAGTTGATCCTGTAGGTAAAGTAGCAGCAGCAGCAGCAACAACAACAATAACAGTAGCAGCAGCAGGTGGTGGTGGTGGTCTGTGGGGGAGTTGATCCTGTAGGTGCAGCAGCAGCAACAACAGCAGCCCCAGCAGCAGCAGCAGCAGCAGCAGTAGCAGGTGGTGGTGGTACTTACTTACTCCACCGACAGACTATTACTACGTCGATAGATTCTCACATATATTCTTCACGTAATTAGTGAAGGTCGGCTGGTCTCCACACTCCCTCCCCTTCCCCGTGTCCACGGCGGCCACCACACACGTAGCCAAAGATCCATTTACAAGCTCCTTACACGTGTCTGTGCGCCCCGCCCACCATTCTCCGGACACACACACATTACATCCTGTCCTCGGATGGGCGTGTGACTTGTGGCAGGTGTCGTCGCCCTTACCTTACGACCCAAGACAATGTTTCTTACCTACCACTGTGTCGTACATTACTGCTGTCTTCCCTGCTGGCAGGGCACGTAGGTCGACCATCACACATAATGTTTACTTACAAAATACACAATAGTTTCCACCATTCAGGATGATGCAATAACTAACCTCTTGAGGATTTTTAGCTTTAATTATCGTCCTTCGAATGTTGTTGTTTAAACCAACGTCCTTAAAGATTTATAGCTTAAACCATCGTTAAAGGTTATAACAGCTGGGTTAAGTTCCCTGTCATCATCTTTTAGGATTTGGTTTGACATTAAAAATAACCATTATTCCCGTCTTTATATACAGCATTAACCCTAGGCCACATTATTCACCGTCTTGGCCACTAGTCTTGTTCATCATAGTTTAATACCGCCTCTTCACTATCCCTAGTTCAGACCAGTATCATCTGCATATCGAATATTTGATACTACGTTACCATTAACTTTTAGTCCTTCATCGTTTCTTATAACTTTTCGCATTATATATTTTTGATCGGTGATTATGCAGTCCTGGAGATAGCACGCAGCCCTTTCTAACTCCTTCCGAGGGTTAGGTTAGTTTAGGTTAAGTTAGGTTTTATTAATTAAGTAGATGATGATGATGTTAGGTTGTGTTAGGGATCTCTTGAAGACTAGGAG
>NW_024751370.1:0-20702 GCF_018991925.1 Homarus americanus
GGTAATGTGAGGTGGGGTGTTGTCGTCTTGATGTTTGTTTGTATGTTACTCACTTTTCAAGAATTTATTTATCTATTGAAAAAAAAATTGCTATTGTTTACGTATGAATAAATAGGTAATTTAGTTGTTGTTTGTGTTAAAAAAAGACGTATTATTTGTTGATTCTCTTTAATTTTATATTGAAGCTTTTATTTACATCATCGTCGTCTTTTGTTTACGATATAAAGGATGGAAACTTGATGCTCACTTGTTTTTGTGTCATTGTGTTTATAACTTTTACATGGAATTACAGACGATTTTTTTTTACTTTGTCTCATGTTTCTTTAGTTATCTCTCTTACTTGGTTTTGGTGTGGGAGAGAGAGAGAGGCGAAAACAAGAGGATAAGTTGACAAACAAGTTCAAGATGGTAAAGTTTACTCACGTAGGAGAGAAAGTTTATAAACATTTGAACACCTCGAGATATACGATACAAGTGCGTTATGGCGACGACACCTCGACTATGACATTTGAAACTAAACTAATCCCACATATATCAACTAAGGTATCGGCTGGAAAATATAATTAATCCCAGAGGTTTATGCCATTAGCCTCAGCAATGAACCGTCCACACAGGGGAGGCAAAATCCGGTGTGAGTAGAAATTAATGACCGTAGTTTTCCGGGTGTTGATGTGAGAACGTTTTGTACGATAATTCATGACACGGGTGAGATATATGCTTTAATTATAACTCTAAACCTTTTTAATGTTATAGTTCTCTCATATTATTTACCGTTATATAAATCATCTTTTAAAATGGTAATAGGAAATAAGATTAATGATCCTTAAAATAGAATTAACGAGGAAAAGAACATATTTCACGATAGTTGCCAGATGTAAGGGAATGGTTGTGTTGTGTTGTAAAGAAACATGCAAACGAAAACACTAAGTACACAATCACCTGTTTCTTTTGTCTCTGTCTGTCTGTCTGTCTGTCTCACCCTTTCACTGTACACAAAAGAAACAAAACTCACGAACGAATATTATTAAGTTAAACCAACAAAAAGAATTTTGTAATTAGGAAAAAAATAATTACTGTGAAAGTAAATATATTGAACCACACACACACACACACGTCACTGCACCAGGACTACATCAACAAACATTCTAATGAGCAGTACACAAAAGATAAGGGCAAGGGGGGGGGGGAGGTTACCAAGCTATGATCAAGAGTTGTAATCACAGAAGGTAAACGGGAATATGAACACCAATCCTCAGTAGTGACCCATGTCTACGGGTCTACGGTAGAGCCGAGTGTTGCTACCAGCTGTCACAAGTGGTCTACCGGTCTACGGTAGAGCCGAGTGTTGCTACCAGCTGTCACAAGTGGTCTACAGGTCTACGGTAGAGCCGAGTGTCGCTACCAGCCGTCACAAGAGGTCTACGGTAGAGCCGAGTGTCGCTACCAGCCGTCACAAGTGGTCTACAGGTCTACGGTAGAGCCGAGTGTTGCTACCAGACGTCACAAGTGGTCTACGGGTCTACGGTAGAGCCGAGTGTCGCTACCAGCCGTCACAAGTGGTTTACGGGTCTACAGTAGAGCCGAGTGTTGCTACCAGCCGTCACAAGTGGTCTACGGGTCTACGGTAGAGCCGAGTGTTGCTACCAACCGTCACAAGTGGTCTACGGGTCTACGGTAGAGCCGAGTGTTGCTACCAGCCGTCACAAGTGGTCTACAGGTCTACGGTAGAGCCGAGTGTTGCTACCAGCCGTCACAAGTGGTCTATGGGTCTACGGTAGAGCCGAGTGTTGCTACCAGCCGTCACAAGTGGTCTACAGGTCTACGGTGTTTTGTGTTCAGTTTCAAGCTAAGACGCCTGGGTATCTAAACGACGGTGTTACTGTCTTATTAAATTCGCTGAACGTATTCCATGCTCGGAGTCTTATACAAAGACGTTATGTACAAAAGTCCATCAAGACCATAACCTAGCCTAACCTAACCTAACCCAACCTACTCCTTCTAGACCGAATATGATACAGTCTCCCTTCTTCCCTCGCCACAGATCTGACCTGCTCGCCAACAGATCTCACCTGCTCGCCACTACAGTCAGCTCTCCACCAGCCAGATTGACTTACCAATAAGTTCTCCTCGTGTCTAACTAAACACCTCTGCTCCATCACCAACGCTTCCTACAGCCACACAAGATGCCCAGCTGACTACAAGACCTCAAATGTATCACCAATGCCCAAATCAACGAACCCACGATCCATACGACCCACGACCCATTGCCATCACCCCAATCTTACCAAACCAATCAAGAGCCAGCATTTACTCTCCATTATAGAATAGTATTAACAAAGGCAATAAAGGTATAAGCATCACTCGATCAATGTTTTATTCCTATGATGACGACACAAGACCTCAGGTACAAATGGATGTGTCAGATTAATTATTTCTTCACAGGTAAGTCTCTCTCTCTCTCAAGTGCAGGTGTCCTCATTATGGTTTAGCCAGACAGGGAAACAAAAGAGTGTATAAACGTAACGTAACATAACGTAACGTAACGTAACCTAACCTAACCTAACCTATCGTAATTTAACTCGATATATACATAAGTTTACCTTCAAGTACAAGTCTGGTGGTGATTGGCTGTATAGTTGCGTGGAGGTGGAAAATGCGCCTTGTGATTGGTGGGTGAGTTGCGTGCGTGAGTGGTGGTGGTGTGGCGTGACGCAAGGGGGGAGGGAGGGGAAGGGTGCGTTAGTCGCTGTGTTATAGAAGGTGACTACTGTTACGAACCCCTCCACCCAGCACTACGAACCACGCCATCTATTGTCCTGATCTACCTACCCAGCACCACGAGCAACGCCATCTAGGGACGAGACACGAGTATGACTCGTCTTAGTTACCACTCCGGGGTTTCCCTTCTCCCTATCCTGGTTGTTGCGTCACCTCCTCAAAGTCTTCTTTGTCAGCTCCAATTCGAGGAGAGAGGACTTGGCTCTGGGAAGTGACCACAGGATCATCTATCCTCTAAACCTACGTGCAGTGACTACCTACCGTCTTCTACAATACTCAGCCTTACTCGTCAGCCATCTCAGCTCCTCACTTAAGTACTTGTATTTTGTATTAACTCCCCCACGTCCACTTGCTTCAAGATTGTTTATGTTGTATTAATATGTATATACTGTTAATGTTTAGGTTAAGTTTGGTTAAGGGTAATTTATAAGCTGAATATTTTGTTAAGGGATTTATGGTACTCTATTATATACAACGAATACTCGCATCCTTTGTCTACCCTTTTATAGTCCGATTGTCTTTTTTTTTTTGTTGTTGTTGTTACCTGTTGGGATCTGGGTAGACGTATAACTATATTCTAAATCCCCAACTCGTAACAAATGGCGACCGTGACAGGACACGACCTTAAGTACCATATTCCTTCCTCCCTTGTTACTCAGTGTTAATTATTCCTCCCAGTCACTTCTGTTCATAATTGCTTTACGATGGTTTAAAGTTTCCTTCATATGTTTGTGCATATATTGGTATTACCGTATAGTAAGAGTGACAGACGTAGGATATTAGGTTCCAAGTGTCATAAGGCTTACTTGTTATTACACGTGGCAGTCGTGTAGTAAGTCTAATCGAGTGTAGGGAAGAATCCGGATCTGTTTAATGCCGTACCCTCACTCCAGAGTAGGTTGTTCCATAGTCACTAGTTTACGGTGAAGTGATATCTTGGGACGCCCCCTCTACCAGGACCCCATAATTATAAAGCCTCAATTATTGTTCTTCTCATTATCTCATTCAGGGTCAATCATACCATTTATCAGGGTTGTTAATCCGGATCTTTATATTAATGCCGTAATACGCCCTTCCTCTTTCAAGTATATCAGGGTTGTTAATCCGGATCTTTATATTAATGCCGTAATACGCCCTTCCTCTTTCAAGTCTCTTATCCTTATCTAAGGATCTTCTCAGAAGAACAATAATCATAAGTGTAATTTCCCTAGGTATAACTTGGTTAGTTTTCGGGACTTTCTGGTTATCCACTGCCGTGATATTTTCTAGGGTTATCCACTTATCTTATCTTTTGACCATTAGTTAATTTATCCTATTTTTCTTAACAATGGCCACCTCAGGTTTTGATCTCCAGGATTTTATTGAAAATCCTTCCGTAGCTAAATTACGTGTTAATATCCTGAAGAAAGAATGGAAAGAAATAGTCAACTATTATAATATCCCATTTTCACAGCAACTGACTAAGGAAATGTTAAAAAATCATGTGATAGAAGTGTTGTTTCAACATGAAGTTTTAAAAGAATCCGCTGTTGACAGATTAACGCCCATGTCCAAGAAACTTCAACCACTATCCACCACCCCTCCTCACTCAGAAGTTGCTTCAGGTCTGGCTAGCCCTCAAGAAGAAACACAACGAATAGACGCCTTAGAACTAGAACGAGCAAGGTTCGAGTTCCAAATCAAAATGAAAGAACTAGAGTTGGAACAGGCCAAGTTGGAGAAGGAGGCCAAGTTGGAGCAGGCCAAGTTGGAGCAGCAGGCCAAGTTGGAGCCTGAAGAAAGGTCGGAACAGGCCAAGTTGCAGCATGAAGAAAAGTTGGAACAGGCCAAGTTGGAACAGGCCAAGTTGGAGCAAAAGTTGGAGCATGAGGAAATGATGGAACGGGCCAAGTTGGAGCAGGAGGTTAGACTGAAAGAACTACAGGTAAGAGAGATAGAAGTCACCTTAACATCCGAGTTTAGATCAAAAGAAGTGGCATTAAGAGAGAAACTAGCTGCTTTTAACCCTGCTACCGCTTCTTCCCTTGTTCCTGGGTTTGATGAATCCGATATGGACGGGTCATTTAGGACTTTTGAGAAAATAGCCGGGAAGAATGAGTGGCCAAAGGACCAGTGGGTGTCAGTGTTAGTTCCTAAATTATATGGTAAGGCTCGTAGAGTTTATAACTGTTTAGACCAGACTGATGACTATGATAACGTAAAAAAGAATATCCTCACCTCTTATGCTATCACGCCAGATGGATACCGGCAGAAGTTTCGTAAACTAACCAAACCATTTTCCCACACCTTTGTTGAGTTTGCTCAAGAAAAGCTTAGGTTTTATAAGAAGTGGTTAGAGGCTACAGAGACCTCCACATTTCAGGATTTGGTAGTCCTGGAGGAGTGGAAGAGCAAGATACCATTTCACATCTTGAAGCATGTGGAGGAGCGTGGAGAGGTTAATTTAGGGCGTGCTGCTGAGTTGGCTGATGCGTACGCTTTGTTGGTGGAGTCACTGGGCAGTAGAGAACGTGGTACTTCCCGACATGTTAGGTCCTCCTCTGATGATAACCTTGGGAACGTGAGTGGTAGGTCGAAAGGTCCCACACCTACTCCCCCCGATGCAACCAAGCTTACTTGTTCTTACTGTAAAAACCCAGGCCACACGATCCAGAATTGTAAACACCCAAAGTGTCGAATTGCTAAAAGTAGTTCCCTGGATCCCAAATCCAAACCAATAGCAAACACCAATGTGGAAAGGCCCCATCAGGATCTCTTCTCTTCATTCACCTATGAGGGAAAAATTTCAATCATGGAGGGGTCTCGTTCTTTCCCTATTCGTATACTACGTGATACGGGCGCAGCACAATCTATCCTCCTGTTTAACGTCATTCATGATATATCTACCGCATTTACTAATGAGTGTTCTAATTTCGGATCTCTCATCCCATTCTTCCTATCCTTTAGCTAAAGTGCACCTCCAATGTCCCTTGATTACTGGGGAAGTGCAAATAGCCATAAGGAAAGACCCAATGCCTGTGTGCGGCATTCATTTATTATTGGGTAATGACTTGGTAGGAGATCTAGTGGTTCCTAACATAAAGACAGTCGACTCTCCCTTACCTGTCAACTCCACCACTGACCTTAAAGAAACTATTCCTCATCTTTTCCCATCTTGTGCTGTCACCCGGTCACAGAGTGTGCGAAATGGGCCCTCTTCATCTAAAACCACCTCTAATATCTTCCTACCCACAGAAGATCTGTACAATAAGACCATTAGTAAGGAGGAGCTCGTTAAAGCCCAACAATCTGATCCATCTTTGACTAAACTTCATCATGCAGCAGTTGAGGGTAAAGATTTTAACACCCTTCCGTGTTTTTATTATCATGAAGGGGTTTTGATGAGGGCCTATAGGCCCCCTGAGCTTGCCCATCTAGACACGTGGTCTGAAATACATCAAGTGGTAATTCCCACCTCAGTCAGACCAGCATTAATTGCCCTTGCCCATGATGGTATTTCAGGACATTTGGGAATCCTGAAAACATATAAAAAGCTCCTCCAACACTATTATTGGCCTGGACTTAGGAAGGATGTGTCAAAGTACCTAAAATCTTGTCATATTTGTCAAATGGTAGGAAAACCAAATGAAAGTAAACCAGCAGCTCCCATTAAGCCCATCCCAGTATTTTCTACACCATTTGAAAAGATTGTTGTGGATTGTGTGGGCCCATTACCAAAGACTAAGAAGGGAAATCAATTCCTGCTCACAGTTATGGATACCAGTACACGTTATCCTGAGGCTTTTCCCCTTAAAAGCATCACTTCAAAAAACGTAATCAAACATCTTTTGCACCTTTTCACTTCAGTGGGCATTCCTAAAGAGATCCAATCCGATCAGGGCACCAGTTTTACGAGCAATCTTTTCAAACAGGTGATGAAAGACCTCAGTGTGGACCATTGTACATCTTCGGCTTACCACCCACAATCCCAAGGTTGCTTGGAACGGTTCCATCAAACTTTCAAATCAATGCTCAAAAAATACTGTATAGAACACCAAAAGGAATGGGATGAAAGCATAGACTTGTTACTCTTTGCCATCAGGGAATGTCCCCAGGAGTCATTGGGGTTCTCCCCGTTCGAGTTACTATATGGGAGACAAATTAGGGGACCCCTTAAAATGGTAAAGGAGCAGTGGTTTGACACTCCATCTATTAAGCCCGCAACAGTTTCCCAATACATTGACACTTTAAGGGACAAATTAACTGAAGTCCGAACCATTGCTCAGTCAAACTTAAAAAAAGTCCAAGAAAAAATGGTGAAGTCCCAACCTAAATTAGTTAAAAGATCATTTTCTCCAGGTGACAAAGTGTTACTCTTTCTACCCATTCCAGGCTCTCCCCTTAAAAGCAAGTTTACTGGTCCCTATATAGTTGCTAATAAACTATCTCCTCTCAACTATATAGTCCATACTCCTGATCGCCGAAAAGATTCACAACTTGTTCACATTAATCTCATGAAACTTTACCATTCCAGGCAGTCAGAGGAAGACATCCCAGAGGCTATAAGTCAACCTGTATTGCATACGGTTTTGTCAGGGCCGGAGACAGATGACATGGACCTATTGGAGAATTTAGACTTCCCTCTACCTAAAGAAAACCCTACTAACAGTCACATACTCAACAACTTGGATGAGTATTTTTCTGTTCTGAATCCATCTCAAGCAAAAGATCTCGCTAAGTTATTATCAACATTTCCTAAAGTCACGTCAGACCTCCCAGGGTTTTGCAATATACTTAAACATGATATTAAGCTAATCTCAGATGATGTACAACCCATTAGGCAATCAGCCTATCGACTAAATCCACAAAAAAGAGAGATTATGAAAAAGGAGGTAGACTTTTTGTTAAAACATAACTTAGCTGAGCCTAGTACTTCCCCCTGGGCTTCCCCTTGCCTTCTCATTCCAAAACCCGATGGCACTTTTCGTTTCTGTACCGATTATCGTAAAGTGAACCAGGTCACTGTCTCAGACTCCTACCCTTTACCTTTGATTGAAGATATAATAGACAGCATAAGCTGTGCCAAATTTATCAGTACGGTGGACTTATTGAAAGGATATTATCAAGTGGGACTCACGGATAGGGCAAAAATAATCTCGGCATTTATAACTCCATTTGGTCTTTTTCAATATTTGGTTATGGCGTTTGGCTTTTCTAATGCTCCGGCCACATTCCAGAGGGCCATCAATTACCTAATTCAGGACCTAGGTGGGACGTTCGCCTACCTGGATGACCTGGTGGTGGTGTCGGACGGCTGGGACGAACATCTGGTGCGTTTGGAGATACTGTTTGCACAACTGCAAGAGACTGGATTCACCATAAACCTGGCTAAATCTGCTTTTGGCCGGGCCTCAGTGACTTACCTGGGACATATCGTTGGGCATGGTATGGTGAGACCCAAGGACGCAAACGTTAGAGCCATCTTGTCCTTCCCCACTCCAAGGACGAGGAAGGAACTCATGCGCTTCCTGGGGATGTGCGGCTACTACCGTCGGTTCTGCAGTAACTTCTCCAGCGTGGCCGGACCCCTCACAGACCTTACCAGTTCTGCGGTCCCTTACATCTGGAACCAGAGGTGCGACCAGTCTTTCCACCGCCTCAAAGCCTTCCTTGCCTCCAAGCCTGTAGTCCACCCCCTGACTACACCTCGCCCTTCCATCTGCAAATCGACGCTAGTGGTGTCGGAGTGGGGGCTGTGCTCCTACAACCCGACCCAACCACTGATGTTCTTCACCCTGTGGCATATTACTCCGCCAAGTTGAAAAAACATCAGACCAACTACTCGACCATAGAGAAGGAGGCCTTGGCTCTGGTTTTGGCAATAAAGAAGTTTGAATGTTACCTCCAGTCTTGCCCACAAACAACCCTAGTCTTCACCGACCATAACCCACTCACGTTCATCCAAACCAACAAGACCTCCAACCAGCGAATCCTCCGCTGGGCTCTCCTCACCCAGCCCTATAATCTACAAGTCCGACACATAAAGGGGGTCGATAACCTGATTGCAGACTCCTTATCCCGAGCTCCAGTGGAAATGCAGCAGCTACTCTCCAGACGCACCAGGTGATCACCTCCTTCGCGCCCGCGCTACGGAGGTCTTTGGAGGGGGTGGTGTGTTACGAACCCCTCCACCCAGCACTACGAACCACGCCATCTATTGTCCTGATCTACCTACCCAGCACCACGAGCAACGCCATCTAGGGACGAGACACGAGTATGACTCGTCTTAGTTACCACTCCGGGGTTTCCCTTCTCCATATCCTGGTTGTTGCGTCACCTCCTCAAAGTCTTCTTTGTCAGCTCCAATTCGAGGAGAGGGACTTGGCTCTGGGAAGTGACCACAGGATCATCTATCCTCTAAACCTACGTGCAGTGACTACCTACCGTCTTCTACAATACTCAGCCTTACTCGTCAGCCATCTCAGCTCCTCACTTAAGTACTTGTATTTTGTATTAACTCCCCCACGTCCACTTGCTTCAAGATTGTTTATGTTGTATTAATATGTATATACTGTTAATGTTTAGGTTAAGTTTGGTTAAGGGTAATTTATAAGCTGAATATTTTGTTAAGGGATTTATGGTACTCTATTATATACAACGAAAACTCGCATCCTTTGTCTACCCTTTTATAGTCCGATTGTCTGTTTTTTTTTTTTTTTTTGTTACCTGTTGGGATCTGGGTAGACGTATAACTATATTCTAAATCCCCAACTCGTAACACTACATACATACATACATACATACACTCCACTAGTCATGTAAGTAATCAGCTAATGCCAAATTCAGATATTAAAAGATTAACCTACAGGACTTCCCCATGCTTCCTCCCCGTCAGGCAGGTGTTACCGTCCCAGCGGCTCTTCCTTACCTGCACCTACAGTAGCACTTAATTAGTAAGGTGAGGCAGGTGAGGGGCTGGTAATTGATTGCTTATGTATTTCGACAAGGGTAGAGACTCTTTAGGTTGGTTCTCACGACACCTGGGGGGCGGCAGGTTGGTGAGGTGGGTGGTGAGGTGGGTGGTAAGATGGGTGATAGGGTGGTAAGGTGGGTGGTAGGGTGGTGAGGTGGGTGGTAAGGTGGGTGGTAAGGTGGGTGGTAGAGTGGTAAGGTGGGTGGTAGGGTAGTAAGGTCGGTGGAAGAGTAGTAAGGTGGGTGGTAGGGTGGTGAGGTGGGTGGTAGAGTGGTGGGTGGTAGAGTGGTAAGGTGGGTGGTAGAGTGGTAAGGTGGGTGGTAGGGTAGTGAGGTGGGTGGCAGAGTGGTGAGGTGGGTGGTAGAGTGGTGAGGTGGGTGGTAGGGTGGTAAGGTGGGTAGTAGAGTGGTAAGGTGGGTGGTAGGGGTAGTAAGGTGGGTGGTAGAGTGGTAAGGTGGGTGGTAGGGTGGTAAGGTGGGTGGTAGGGTGCAGAGGTGGGTGGTAAGGTGGGTGGTGAGTGGTGAGGTGGGTGGTAGGGTGCTAAGGTGAGTGGTAGAGTGGTAGGTGGTGGTAGGGTAGTAAGGTGGGTGGTAGGGTGGTGAGGTGGGTGGTAGGGTGGTGTGGTAGGTGGGTGGTAGAGTAAGGTGGGTGGTAGGGTGGTGGGGTGGGTGGTAGGGGTGGTAAGGTGGGTGGTAGGGTGGGTGAGGTGGGTGGTAGGGTGGTGAGGTGGTGAGGTGGTGTGGTAGAGGGTGGAAAGGTGGGTGGTAGGGTGGTGAGGTGGGTGGTAGGGTGGTGAGTGGGTGGTAGGTGGGTGAGTGGTAAGGTGGGTGGTAAGGTGTAAGGTGGGTGGTAGGGTTGTAAGGTGGGTGGGTAGGGTGGTAAGGTGGGTGGTAGGGTGGTGAGGTGGGTGGTAGGGTGGGTGAAAGGTGGGTGGCAGAGTGGTAAGGTGGGTGGTAGGGTAGCAAGGTGGGTGGTAGGGTGATGAGGTGGGTGGTAGAGTGGTAAGGTGGTGGTAGTGGTGAGGTGGGTGGTAGGTGGTGGTAAGGGTGGTAGGTGGTGGCAGAGTGGTAGAGTGGTGTGGTGGTAGGTAGTAAGGTGGGTGGTAGAGTGGTAAGGGGGTAGTAGTGGTAAGGTGGGTGGTAGGTAGTGGTGAAGAGTGGTAAGGTGGGAGTAGGGTTGTAAGTAGGGTGGTGGGAGGGGTGGTGGTGGGTGGTAGGGTGGGTGAGGTGGATGGTGAGTGGTAAGGTGGTGGTAGAGTGGTGAGGTGGGTGGTAGGGTGGTAAGGTGAGTGGTAGAGTGGTAAGGTGGGTGGTAGAGTGGTGAGGTGGGTGGTAGGGTGGTAAGGTGAGTGGTAGAGTGGTAAGGTGGGTGGTAGGGTAGTAAGGTGGGTGGTAGGGTGGTGAGGTGGATGGTAGGGTGGTGAGGTGGGTGGTAGGGTGGTGAGGTGGGTGGGGTGGGTGGGTGGTAGAGTGGTAAGGTGGGTGGGTAGAGGGTGGTGGTAGGTGGGTGGGTGGGGTGGTGAGGTGGGTGGTAGGGTGGTGAGGTGGGTGGTAGAGTGGTGAGGTGGGTGGTAAGGTGGGTGGTAAGGTGGGTGGTAGGGTGGTAGGGTGGTAAGGTGGGTGGTAGAGTGGTAAGGTGGGTGGTAGGGTAGTAAGGTGGGTGGTAGGGTGGTAAGGTGGGTGTAATAGGCCCCTGTCTCATCAACAGAACGTATTATATAAATGGGTCACTACATCTGATATTATATTGAGATTCACCCCCTGTAACTTTCCACTGTCTATGAGTGAGACATGATATGGACACGTGAGCGGGCAACTTACCCAAGAGGGCGAGACCCATAGCTCAGCATTTCTGTAAGCACGCACTGCCATGCCCCTAAGCTTCAGTAGCTCACCTCAACTCATATCGTAAGGACGTGACCTAACGTTTATCATACATAAACGCCGTCCCTTTCTCATTCACTCCTAGACAGTGAGACTGACGGTTGATATACACTCAGGAATTATATCTACAACCTTTTATAATAAAACAAAGGAACTACCGTTTGGGTTTCGTTACTTAAAACCCAAATATAAATATGTGTGAACGGATTGGTTAATTGGACAAGCAGCCGATTCATATAGGTGGCAAGCGGTGTGTACGGATTCTTCAAACTGGTAGTCGTATCATCCGTCTGTGTTTTGTGAAAAACAAGAAACCACACAGCAGTGACGCGTTACATAATCCGAGTGTTTAAAACTATATCCCGTATTGAGACGATATGTAGTGAGCGCTCCTTATCTCTGTCACATACAAATACTTGCAGAATTCTTAATATACATATATTACAGCCTGTTGGTGCATATCCAGATTGAGCCGGTTGAGATAGACTCCACTCAGCATTCCCTAGACATTACAGTGTTGCAGTGTTGAAAAACAGTTTCGTAGCCTGGTCTTCAATTGGTATTTCACTAACAGCTGGGCAGTATTGTTGTGTCGTCAGCGCGAATTACGAATTCCGGTGTCATCATACAGATCTCCATATATACGTGGAATGTGAAGAATTGGCACACCGTAGTTTCGCCAGCGACCCAGCACCAACCAGTGTGATAACCAATCATCAGCAGTTTTCTGATCGCCGGAGGTGGAATTCACCTAATTCAAGTGGACTCCTCTCTCACCAAAGCAGAAGCGTCTTCTCGTTGCCAAGGAAACCAGCAGCAGCGCGCTCATCCTAGGAAGAGGCCCCGCCCACACTCCACCCACCACTCCACTCAGAACTTTTGAAGGATCACATTTTCTATACAGACGTACTACTCTGTATAAATAGGTATTTAAATTACATAGTTCTACACACATGAACACGTTCGAGAGATATCTTCACACCCATAGGTTCGTCGGATAGGATTATTTCAATGATAAAGTGTCGAATGTAAGATTAATGTATTGAAATCCTATAATTTACAGTAGTTTGTAAGTGTCTGTCTTCTTATTGATAGTTTAATAATTAACTACAATTCATATTCATTTGTCTTGTAAATGAGAGGCAAGTGATCTACTTACTGTTAAGTATTCATTGACCCAAGGGGGCTAATAGATAATTTCTAAGTTTCCCATGTCTAATGTAGATGAAATCGAACGCCTAGCGCAACTGTTTGCTGATAACCAACTCATCGATGATCAAGCCCAGACTGACATAGATTTTGAGTATGGAACACAGTTAAATGATTCGGTAGGAAGTAGAGAAAGTTATTGACGAATCATTTGACGACTTAAACCGTCGTACCCTACGGTCTGGTAATCACTATAGTACCTCACCTAAGTATACTAAAGCAGTTACCCCTGTTACAGGTGATAGTGTGTCTGTTGCTAAATCGGTAACAACATTATTAACCCAGCCTTCTGTTAAGAGTAAGAATACTAACTTGCTTAATACTAACACTACAATGGCGTTCTCTAACCCTCACACCAGTACTACTACCACACCTAAAGCTGATAATGTTATTAATATCATGCAACGCGGCGATTATGTTCGAAATTTCACGGAACAAGACGATTATAGGGTCGCACATTTTATTCGTGCATGTGAAGATAGCATGCGCAATAGTCACATAACGGCTGACGAAGAAAAGAAAGCATATGTACGTTCCCATATAACGCAGGGTTCCTATACAGGCAGTCGTTTAAATGCATTTGGTTTACAAAGCCCTGACTATGAAAAGTTCAAGCGAACGCTAATTGGGATTTTTGGGGGTAGGTCACAGCTGGGCCAACTGCAATGGATCTTCAGATGGTTGGATCGCTGTATTCCAGGTATACGAAACGAAACACCCGTTGACGCTGTTGACATCGCGGGCCAGGTTCGCCAGGACATGCAAGCGACCTTCCGGTCATCAGGCTGGTACAACTCACGGGGTGATATGTCACCGGAAAATGTGGAAACATTGATAGAACTAATAAGTTTTCTTCTTTCCGTCCGTGTTCCCTTATATAGCTGGGCACAGGAAGTACAGTATGAACCACCCTTGGATATGGTGGAATACGCAAACAAGCTCTGTCCCCAGGCTACGGGCCCCTTACTGGCGCAGCCCTCAGTGACGTCACCACAACCCCAGCCGTATCAGACTGCCACAGATGCCTCACCTCCAGACTCCTTATGCGACACACTTAGCTCCGATCGCTCCTCCCCGCCTAACATATAAACAGAAAACATCGTTACGATGCGCACATTGTAATAAACGTGGCCACGTAATGGAAGATTGTTTTCAGCTCCGAGGTAATAGTGCTAATTTTAAGGCCACACCCGGTGCAAAGCCATTCACAAGGTCAAACAGAGAGGGAGCTAAAGCAGCACCTCCTCCTACCCAGAAAGCGCGCAAATGGTGCGCTCTTCACAAATCGACATCTCATAGTTCACATGAGTGCGATATACTAATAAAGGCTAGGGGAGTGGACCTAAGTGAAACGGAGGTGTCGTATAGGCGCAAGCAGAAACGTCCCCAGGACAAGTCATCGGGGGAAGACCAGCGCACACCACAGCACGGAGAGGGATAGATAGGGTAATTCCCACCCCTCCTCACAGCACTTCTATAGCGGCCTCATTAGTAGCGGCGCTTAGCAAAGTGGAAGTGTTGTCAGTGCCGGTGAGAGTGGATAATACCAGATTGGCTCTTGATATAGACACAGGTGCTTGCGCTAATGTATTGGCCTTGACATCATATCACGAGTTACAACGTAAATTCCCTCACTGCAAATTCAAATGGAGGCCTAGTAACGCTGAGCTCGAAGGAGTTTCAGGTGCTCAGCTGAGCATTAAAGGAATGGTGACGTTACCACTCAGATTCTCAAGACGTGGTTCTCCCTTCTCCGCGGACTTTTATATAGTTCAGCAGTTCAATTTGCCAGCTGACGGGTTACTTGGTCTACCAACTCTTCGAAAGAACATGATAGATGTTCATCCACGTAATAATAGTGTTACGTTTAAAGGTGTTTCCTACACAGCAATGAGTCATTCTGAACCTATGCTCACCGCTAGGACGAAAGTGTTGTCTACCAATCCTATTAAGAGGAAGGCGGATCATGCGTCAGAGATATCTCTCGACCTCAACCACACACCTTCCCAGCGTGATTACAGCAGCAAGAGTTGGAAGATAGTACCTGCAATTTTGAAGAGTACTCTCCATTACCAGAATGAGGAATTCACCAATGCAACAATCCTGTGAGCTGAAGTGAACATTAGTTTCTGCAAATGATTCGTTCACTGCCCAGGGTGTGACAGGACGTGAGTGCAGTTGTTGAGACTACTCATCAATCAACATCCTGTCAACAAAATTCTTTCGTATGGCGTGAACAACCCCCAGTTACCAGCACCCAGCACCCACCCTAGTGATGATGACACATCCGGTCTGAGAGATGGTCTCTGCATTCTGAGGTATGGTGTTGTGGATGACGTTGTGTGACCATTAGCAGCGGTTTGCTGTACTCAGGATTTTGTGAACATTGACCCAGTCACCGGACCTTGGAATCAGCTGTGTCTGCTGTGAGACACACACACACACAAGTCTACGGGATTGCGGCAGCAATTTCACAATATCACGAATTTTAAATAAAGGATGTTATTTGTGTGATTTTCTAGATATCACAACAATGTCGAAGTGCAACCAAATAAATTCCCAATTCGAGGTATTGTTGTGAATTACCAACAGACTCGACTGGCCAGGATAGATCAAATAGCGCCACATGTTAAGGTGATCGATTATCCACAGGGCAAGACACGCCGTTTAGAGCTGCTTGCCGACTATAGACATATAGTAGCCTTGCCAGGGGAAACGCTAGGTCAGACAGATTTAACATTCCATCATATAGCGTTAAAGGAAGGAACCAACCCTATTTACGTACCAGCTTATAGACTACCTCATTAGGGTGTGTCATACGGAGGCGAATTTTTTTTTTTTTAGTTTGAAAAATCGGCCCATGGTATTAATGATGTAGTTCTATGTGCAGAATCATGTAATATTTTCAGATTTGAAAAGTTTTCATTTTTTGCTAGGTAAATTTTAACTTGAAATCTTATGAAAATTCAGTATTCCCACCCTTTTACCAACACCACTAAATAGCTTATTTAAAGTAAAGTAAATGTATCAGGTTAATTTATTAGGATGAAAATGATCCAGAATAGTGAAACGAATGATCTTGACACATTTATTAAATTTAATATTCCTTTAGAAAAAAAATCATCAAATACAAAAACCGGTTTTTCTACTACGACCCGGTGTTGCTGCACACCATAGAGAACATGTCTTTCTTGCTTCTGTTTCTACTCATCGCCTCCCTGCTGACCACCTGAGCTCGGCTGTAGCCTTCCCTCCTCTCCTGGCTGTACACGTGACTGCTGGCCTCGCTCACTTGCTGTACACAACACTCTATACTCTGGGTGTGCGTGCCTGGGGTTGTCCAGGCAAGCTCTGACTTGAACATTGGTGAGGCTGCAGGTAAGAGGGGGCTCACTGCCAACCTGGATGTTATCCAGATCTATGAGATCAGTGAGGGTTTTGGCACCTAGATTGACTTCAGGAGTCTTCCTGACCCTGAAGGAATCGTCACCAACTGATTCGTCATGCCCAGATCCTCTCATATGTCTCATATCCAAGATCTTTTTGACTGCCACTCTTCTCTCCTCCTCACCCTTCCTGCAGAGCATTGTCTGCAGAACTGCCTCGGGATGAGCATACAAGAATCTCCTCACAGTCTGCTCCTGAAATCTGAACAGCCTTCCTTGGCTCTCAGGAGCTCAAGCCAGGAAGAGAACATGCCTGAGACCGCCAGGGGCTCAATGGGCACCAGGCCTTAGAGGTGGGCTAGAGAACCATTTGGCGATGGAACTCCACGTCGTTGGACAAAATAGTCTCAGGTTAGTAAACTGGTTCCCTTTCAGTTTATGATGGGCGACCCAAATTCTGCAGAACCTGAGAGCCGTTGTGAGCCACCTAGAATGTGAGACTGGACCTATCTGCAGGTAAGCAAGTCTATCAGGCATGACCCCAGTTTTGATGGCACTGCAAATCATGTAACCATAGTACTGGTCAGTACTCAGGTCGTCAATGACAGTATGTGCAAGCTCAACGAGTGGAGGGCCAACTGATTTTTTCAAAGCTCGGATTTATTTCTAACTCAGTGGCAGAGTCCAGCATCTTGCCAAGAGGACCAGACCATCTGTTGTTTGAAAGAGTCTTGCCATCCAGCTCCTGGATCAGATGTCTGAGTGGCAACTCGTTGGTGTGGAGGTCACAAACAATCCAGACCAGCTTCCTCCCAATCTTCCGCTCTATCCACTGTATGACCCCCCCTTGCCACCCTGTGTTCATGTTGGTGCTGTCCCCTCCAATGGCCTGCAGGGTCTGGGCTACGTTCCTCTCTCTGAGCCAGTTCACAATGTTATCTGCCACTATCTCAGCTGGTTTCCTGACGTCATCTTTCTCTGGAGTGAAATGCCACAAATACTTCCCTCCTGGTTCACTGCAGCAGGAGTAGTGTTCCTCCTTCACCATGGCAGGGAACAACTTGTCAGAATCTCCAACTTTCATGAACACTTTAGTGTCATCCCTTCTCCCATCAAAGAACAAACAGTTGATTCCATTTTCTCTTATCCCCTTATCAAACTCCTCTTCTAGGTTACTGACAAGTTTCTCCTGAGCTCTCCTTACTTTGTTATGATCTATCACCAGGTGAACATCATCAGGTGTTATCAAACCACCGTCAGTCCAGGCAGCTGTTGCTATCTCTGCAGTTTCTCTGAGACCAGTGTGGTGTCGCATGCTGGCCAGAGCTATGCTCGGGATCTCTTTCCTATTTCGAATCTTATGCCTGGAAGGTTTGGGATCATTATTTTCTGGGTTAGGGACAAAGTCACCATTCTCCTGGTCAGCACTCGGATCAGCCATGGGGAAGTCATTAAACTCTGAATCAGCTTGACTCCACTCATCGGCCTTTTTTACCTTACCCTGGGCCTTCTCAAGTCTCTTTTCCTCGGCAACTCTTCTCCTCTTCTGTCTCTCTGTGTCAGCCTCCTGTCTCTTGGACTCCGGAACATCTTGGCTAGAATTCATGAGAGCCCCTATACTGCCAGTCTTCTCTCTCTATGCTTTGACAAATGCCAGTTCGATCACAGGAATCTTCAGTTCACGCTTGCAAATACAGGAGATGTGGGCCTCGGATTTACAGTCACGATCGCATCCAAACTCAGGACAGAGAACAATTAGGCACTTGCAAGTAATTATGTCAAATAACTGGTCCAGTTGCTTGGCGAAGCTGTCCTTAACTGCAAGTTTTCCTCTCCCAAGAGAGATATCTCTTGCCTTTTCCCAACTGGCTAGCAGTCTCTCACTAATCTTCTTTACGAGCTTTATTTATGACTGGGCTTGAGCGAGCGTTAGCCAGAGTGTGCACAATGCCAAGACAGCTTTAGAGATATATCACTGGCAATGTTTGTTTGTGTAAGTTCTTTGGTTCTTTTCACTGATTTGCCTGATTAAAACACCGTATCTCAAAGCATCTCTCAATGTAGGCAACTCCGACTTCAGGAGCTCTCTCCCAGACCCAAGATAGTAACTGAGATGGCTGGATTTTTGGTTCCTCGTTCTGACACAAGCAGCCATCGCAAATATTATCAACTTATAAATGCATCAGAATCTGAAACAGAAAAAAAATATTGTTAGTTGGGTTGTTAAAGAATGAAGTCAGAAAGCAATGTTCACTATTTAATTGTAATGCACTAATGCAGCTGTACGTTAGATTTTCGATAAATTTCACGCTAAAATTTACCTAGCAAAGGGTTGCAAAATATTGAAACTGAAATTATTTTCTGTTTATATACACTAAAATCTACCAAAACAGTGATGGGCCATTAGTTTTAGCTGATCTCCCCTCCTATGACACACCCTACTACCTCATAGCCAGCGCGCTGTAGTGCAAGATATGGTACAGGGCATGTTAGATGAGAATGTCATTATACACTCAAAATCCCCCTTTAATAGCCCATTATTCCTCGTCCCGAAAAAGGATGGTGGATGGCGCCCTGTCATAGATTTCAGGCGCGTATATGATCAAACAATCCCTGATAGGTACCCAATGCCTATCTTGAGCGACATATTGCAATCCTTAGACAAGGATAATGCGGTATTTAGCAACTTAGATTTGCTTAGTGGGTATTGGCAAATACCAGTCGATGAAAAATCACGAGAAATCACGGCATTTAGCACGCCTCTAGGCCACTTTGAGTTTCTATGAATGCCATTTGGTCTCAGAAATGCCCCACTAACATTTCAAAGAATGATCAACACCCTGTTTGCCGGACTAATTGGCAACACAGTCTGCGCTTATTTGGATGATCTAATAGTAGTCAGTAAGGACGTCGATTCCCATCTGATTAAACTGCGTGAAGTTTTGGCCAAACTTTCCACAGCAGGCCTCAAAATAAAACTCTCAAAGTGCGAGTTTTTAAAATCCAGAATCCATTTCCTTGGTCATGTAGTCGACGGTGAGGGCATACACACAGTTAATGATAAAGTAAAAGCTGTATCTCAGTTCCCGCGTCCTACCTCAAATGATCATGTGCGTAGCCTTCTCGGATTATCTGGTTATTATCGTCCCTTTATCAAGGACTATGCAACATTAGCATCGCCCCTAACGAGGTTGCTCAAAAAAGATGCAGTGTTCATATGGGATGCTGAACACGAGGAAAGTTTTACGGCATTGAAGACAGCGCTAACCAATGCCCCGGTTCTAGCATTCCCAGACTACACTCAACCTTTCACTCTCTGTACTGACGCATCCGGAATTGGAGTCGGAGCAGTGCTCATGCAAGAGGACACGCGTGGGAAGTTTAGAGTGATAGCATTTGCAAATCGCAAACTAATCGATGCTGAAACACGTTATTCGGTGACGCATTTAGAAACGTTAGCCGTTGTGTGGGCACTTAAGAAGTTCAAGGACATTATCTTTGGCTACAAGATAACTGTTTTTACTGATCATGCGGCAGTCACCGAACTGTTCCATGGCAGAAACTTATCAGGCAGATTAGCACGCTGGTATCTTACAATTCAAGAGTTTAACCCCGAATTTAGGTATTTACCTGGGAGGGCGAATGTTGTCGCCGACGCTCTGTCAAGAAATATAGCACCAGTAATGCCTGTATCAGCATTCACTCTTTCGCAGCTGTAAGATGAGCAACGACGCGACCCATATTGGTCAGCTGTTATTTTTACTCTCGAATCGGACGAGGATGTTAAACTCCCCAAGTTATTTCTTCTCTTAAGTCAGTTTGAATTACGACATAACATACTCAATAGGACGAGAAAATCTCCTGAGGGTAATGTGTCTCAAATAGTCGTACCTGACACGTTGCGCAAAGCAGTAATGACATTGTTCCACGATGTCCCACAAGCAGGTCACCAAGGTCGTGATAAATGCTTAGCGGATTTACGAAAGAAGTATTTCTGGAACACTATGAAGAAAGACATAAAATTACACATAGCTAATTGTTTGGCATGTGCTCAACATAAAGGATCAACAGGATCACCTGCCCCGATTCTACAATATCCTACACCAGACCGTCCGTTTGACACAGTCGCTGTTGATGTGTTACAGCTCCCAATGAGTCATCAGGGATCAGGATACGTCTTAGTGTGTGTGGATCATTTTTCCAGGTTCGTGGTCTTGGTCCCACTAAAAAGCAAAACGGCCGAAGTAGTAGCCTATGCATTAGTGATGAATCTCATATGTCCATATACTACGCCTAAAGTTCTACTCTCTGATAATGGAACAGAGTTCAAGAATGAGCTAATAGAGCATATATGTGCACAATATGGAATTAAACAAACTTTTGTGACAGCATATCATCCACAGGCTAATGGCCTTGTTGAAAGAACCAATCGTAAAATCCTAGAAATACTGCGTCCAATTGTTAGTGGTTTTCAATACGCATGGGAGGATTGGT
>NW_024751371.1:0-12598 GCF_018991925.1 Homarus americanus
TTGTAATGCACTAATGCAGCTGTACGTTAGATTTTCGATAAATTTCACGCTATATACCTAGCAAAAGGTTGCAAAATATTGAAACTGAAATGATTTTCTGTTTATATACACTAAAATCTACGTCGTGATGGGCTAGTTTTAGCTGATCTTCGCCCTATGACACACCCTAATATGGTAGCAAAGTGGTTATTAATTGTCTCAGTGCTGCCTCTACTAGGTAAATGAGATATAAAAGGAAATGTGGAAGACTGGCGGTAACCACAGAGATTTTACCTTAGAGTACCACTGACCGTTGCCGACCTCCTTAAGGCCGTGCACTTTCCCTGGGATAATAAAACTCTTGGCTGACTTGATTTCTGATGACCTGGTTACGGGTTGTTGGCGTAGTATGCCTGTTGCGCCGCTCAATTAGTCTTTTGATACGGGTGTAACCCACGGGACATTATCGTGGCTCTCAGTGTCTTGGCTGGAAAGAAGTGGTGGTAGGCTTTTGGTTTGTGTGTATGTGTGTGTGTGTGGACGCGAAAGCATCAGGCCATCAGAAGCGGTTTCAACACCAAGCGACTGGAGGATCATGCAGTAGAACACGCTTTCAAAAAGCTGCTCGACGATGGGCTTATGAATAACCTGACAACAAACAACCTCAACCTGAGTGCCGAATGGGTATCCCAGGATTGTCACTACATGACCTACAGCGAAACCTCGGCCAGATCAAAAGAAATCATCAGGATTGGTTTGATGCAAATAAATACTAGTGAATCGATGTACTTCTCTGGTAAACGTGCTGCCTTCACTGACTGTCAGAACAAAACTCTCAGTTTCAGACCCAAATTGATACCTTTCAGAGCAAAGGTTAATGGGACCAGCACAAATTTCGTGAGGTGAACAAAAGATGGAATAAAAATCACGTGAAACACAAAAGTTTGGGATCGACAACAGAAACGAAATTTTAAATTTCACAGAAGCAACCATGGCCCAACTACTACTCATGGCGCGGGCCCTTTCAGTCATCCGACGGTAACTCCTGATTAAAGACAAGAGGGTTTCTTCAGAGCTGGAAAGAATAATATTCCCTGCTCAACAGAAACACCTGATGTGATTTCTGACTGAGAGGTATCTCAGCAACCAGAGCTGATCCACCTCAGCTTTCTCCATCCTCGTGATAAGGTGTTATGGCACCAAACAGATGAAAATAACAAAGCCACAGGGTCTGGTAGAATCCAAACCAGAGGTGTATGGTTGAGAACCCCTGCTTACCAGTCGTATCCACTCTTTCTGAAGGAAATCTCAAGCTCTGAAAGACGCTTCCATCTTCAATATTATATAACATGGGAGCACTCAGCCGCCGGTGGCAACTACCACAGGCCTCGCTGCTGTCCATAGCTGGCAAGATTATCGCCCGAGTCCTCCTAAACAGACTTTCCTGAGGCGGAAAACTTCCTCCAAGAATCTCTATGTGGCTTAGGACCATCACGTGGTACCACTGACATGATCTTAGCTGCCCGCCAGATGCAGGAAAGTGCAGAGAACAATGACTTGACTTTATACATGCCTTCATCGACCTTACCAAGGCTCCTGCCTAATTTCACTAGTTTTTGTTGCTCATCAACTTCATCGCCATTGTGAGGCAACCCACGATAGCATAAACGGCAGTGCCCTATGCATAATGACACCCCAGTCTGAGTTCTTCCAAATGGGAGTGAAACAAGTATGTCTACTGGTACCAACTCTTAATTTCATGGCTGCCTTCCTGCCGGCGCCAGTGTCAATTTAGCCGGCGTGGATAGTGATGGAAAGCCGGTGGCAGTGGTGGTGGTGGTGCAATGGTGATGCCGGTAGCGAGATTCAGTAGGGTGGGGCAGTGATGATGCGCAGTGTTGCTGGGCTGTGAGAGTGACACAGTGCTGGCGGTGTCGAGGTAGCAGCAACTGGTATATAAATACAAGCAGTAGCGGTGCAGGCCAACGATGGAGGTACGTGGCTACAACAGTGGATTTGCATGACGGGAAGCGATTAATTTGAGTGATGCAGGCTATAATGGGTGATGGGGCTATTAAGACAGACTCCAACACCACCCTCACAACACACCCACAACCTCCCTCATAACACACCCACAACACTCCTCACAACACATCTACAACTCTCCCTCATAACACACCTACAACACTCCTCACAACACAACTACAACTCTCCCTCACAACACACCTACAAACACCCACAACACACCCCCAACAACTCTCCTCATAACACACCCCACAACTCTCCCTCACAACACACCACAACTCTCTCACAACACACCCACAACTCTCCCCAACACACCACCTCTCTCACAGCACACCCACAACTCCTCAAAACACACCTACAACTCTCTCACAACACACCCACAACTTCACAACACACCTAAAACTTCCTCCCCAACACACCTACAACTCTCTCACAACACACCTACAACCTCCTCACAACACACCTACAACTCTCACAACACACCCATAACCTCCTCACAACACACCCACAACTCTCACAACACACCTACAACTCTCCCTCACAACACACCCAACCTCTCACAACACACCTACAACTCTCCTCACAACACACAAACAACTCTCCATAACACACCTACAACTTCCCCACAACACACCCACAACTCTCTCATAGCACACCTACAACTTCCCTACAAACACACCCACAACTCCCTACTACACACCTACAACTCTCCCTCAAAACACACCTACAACTCTCACACACACACAACTCTCTATAACACACCTACAACTCTCCCTCAAAACACACCTACAACTCTCTCCACAACACACCTACAACTCCATCACAACACACACCTACAACTCTCCCTCACAACACACCCACAACTCTCACAACACACCCAAACTCTTCCCCTACAACACACCTACAACTCTCTCACAACACACCTACAACTCTCCCCACAACACACCCACAACTCTCCTCACAACACACCCACAACTCTCACAACACACCCAAAACTCCTCCCTCACAACACACCCACAACTCTCTCATAACACACCTACAACCTCCTTCCAGAAACACCCACAACTCCCCAACACCCAACCTCACAACACACCTACAACTCTCATAACACACCCACAACACCTCACAACACATCTACAACTCCTCATAACACACCTACAACTCCCCTCACAACACACCTACAACTCTCACAACACACCTAAACTCTCCCCTCACAACACACCCACAACTCTACTAACACACCACAACACTCCCTCACAACACATCTACAACTCTCCCCTATAACACATCCATAACACTCCTCACAACACACCTACAACTTTCCCTAATACACCTCCAACTCTCCCTCAACACCTCCCACAACTTTCATAACACACCTACAACTTCCAAAACACACCTACAACTCTCTACAACACACCTACAACCTCCCTCATAACACACCCAACACTCCCTCACAACAACACACCCACAACTCTCTCACAACACACCTAAAACTCTTCCTCACAACACACCTACAACTCTCTCACAACACACCTGCAACTCTCCCTCACAACACACCTACAACTCTCCCTCACAACACATCCACAACTCTCTCACAACACACCTAAAACTCTCCCTCACAACACACCCACAACTCTCTCATAACACAACTACAACACTCCCTCACAACACATCTACAACTCTCCCTCATAACACATCTACAACACTCCCTCACAACACAGCTACAACTTTCTCTCACAACACACCCACAACTTTCTCATAGCACACCTACAACTCTCCCTCAAAACACACCTACAAATCTCTCACAACACACCTGCAACTCTCTCATAACACACCTACAACACTCCCTCACAACACATCTACAACTCTCCCTCATAACACACCTACAACTCTCCCTCACAACACACCCACACCTTCCCATCATAACACACCAACACCTCTCCTCATAACACACCTACAACTCTCCTCACAACACATCTACACCTCTCCCCACACACACCTACAACTCTCTCTCACAACACACCTACACTCTTCCTCACAACACACCCACAACTCTCTCACAACACACCTATAACTCTCTCTCACAACACACCTACAACTCTCCCTCACAACACATCTACAACTCTCCCTCACAACACACCTACAACACTCCCTCACAACACACCTACAACTCTCCCTCACAACACACCTACAACTCTCCCTGACAAAACACCTACAACTCTCCCTCACAACACACCTACACCTCTCCCATCATAACACACCAACACCTCTCCCTCATAACACACCTACAACTCTCCCTCACAACACAACTACAACTCTACCTCAAAATACACCTACAACACTCACTCCCAACACACCTACAACACTCCCTCACAGCACACCTACAACTCTCCCTCATAACACACCTACACCTCTCCCTCATAACACACCTACAACTCTCCCACACAACCCACCCACAACTCTCTCATAACACACCTGCAACTCTCCCTCACAACACACCTACAACTCTCCCTCACAACACTCCCACAACTCTCTCACAACACACCTACAACTCTCCCTCACAACGCACCCACAACTCTCTCACAGCACACCTACAACTCTCCCTCACAACACACCCACAACTCTCTCATAACACACCTACAACTCTCCCTCACAACACACCAACAACTCTCTCATAACACACCTACAAATCTCGCTCACAACACACCTACAACTCTCCCTTATAACACACCTACAACACTCCCTCACAACACACCTACAACTCTCCCTCATAACACACCTACAACTCTCCCTCACAACACACCCACAACTCTTTCATAACACACCTACAACTCTCCCTCACAACACACCCACAACTCTCTCACAACACACCTACAACTCTCCCTCACAACACACCTACAACTCTCCCTCACAACACACCCAAAACTCTCCCTCACAACACACCTTTAACTCTCCCTCACCATACACCCACAACTCTCTCACAACACATCTAAACTCTCCTCACAACACACCTACAACTCTCCCTCACAACACACCCACAACCTCCTCTCACAGCACACCCTACAACCTCCCTCAACACACCCACAACTCTCATAACACACCTACAACTCTCCCTCACAACACACCTACAACTCTCCCTACAAACACACCCACAACTTCACAACACACCTACAACTCCCCAACACACCCACAACTCTCATAACACACCTACAACTCTCCTCACAACACACCCACAACTCCCCATAACACACACCTACAACTCTCCCTCACAACACACCCACAACTCTTCAACAACACCCTACAAGCCCCCACAACACACCCACAACCTCTCATAACACACCTACTACCCCTCACAACAAATCCACAACTCTCTACAACACACCCCACAACCTCACAACACACCTACAACCCTTTCCTCACAACACACCCACAACTCTCTACAACACACCTACAACTCTCACAACACACCTACAACTTTCCTCATAACCACCCCACAATAATTCCCTCACAACACATCTACAACTCTCCCTCAACACACACCTACAACACCCTCACAACACCACCACAACCTCCCCATAGCACACCCCACAACTCCCTTACAACACACCCACAACTCTCTGCAGACCCACAACCTCCCTAAAATACACCTACAACTCTCTCATAACACACCTACAACTCTCCCTCACAACACACCTACAACTCTCTCACAACACACCTACAACCTCCCTCACAACACACCTACAACTCTCCCCACAACACACCCACAACTCTCTACAACACACCTACAACTCTTCCTCACAACACACACCCACAACTCTCTACAACACACCTACAACCCTCCCTCACAACACACCTACAACTCCCTCACAACACATCCACAACTCTCACAACACACCTAAAACCTCCCTCACAACACACCCACAACTCTCTCATAACACACCTACAACTCTCCTTCACAACACACCCACAACCTCTCACAACACACCTACAACTCTCCCTCACAACACACCTACAACTCTCCCTCATAACACACCCACACAACTTTCATAACACACCTACAACTCTCCCTGACAACACACCTACACCTCTCCCTCATAACACACCTAATCCTCTCTCATAACACACCTACAACTCTCCCTACAAACACACCCACAACTCTCCCCACAACATACCCAACACTCCCCCCAACACACCTACAACCTCCCTCACAACACACCCCTCACACCTCCTCCCTCATAACACACCCACACCTCTCCCCAACACACCTACAACCTCCTCACAACACACCCACAACACTCCCCACAACACACCTACAACTCTCCCCCCATAACACACCTCTCCCTCATAACACACCTACAACTTCTCCTCACAACACACCCACAACTCTCTCATAACACACCTACAACTCTCCTCACAACACACCCCATACCTCATCATCACACTTCCATACACTTCCTCACAACACACCTACAACTTCATAACACACCCACAACTCTCCTACAACACACACCTACAACCTCCCTCACAACACACCCACAACTCCCATAACACACCTACAACTCTCTCACAACACACCTACAACTCTCCCTACAACACACCCACAACTCTCTATAACACACACCTACAACTTCCCCTCACAACACACCCACAACTCTCATAACACACCCACAACCCCTCTCACAACACACCCACAACTCTAACACACCCACAACTCTCCCTCACAACACACCCACAACTTCTCTACAACACCTTAACAACTCTCTACAAACACACCCACAACTCTCTATAACACACCTACAACTCTCCCTCACAACACACCCACAACCCTCATAACACACCCACAACTCCCCACAACACACCCACAACTCTCACAACACACCTACAACCTCCCTCACAACACACCCACAACTCCTCCATAACACACCTACAACACCCCTCACAACACATCTACAACCTCCCCAACACACCTACAACTCCCCACAAACACACCCCACAACTCTCCCCAACACACCTACAACTCTCCCTCACAACACACCTCCAACTCTTCATAACACACCTACAACTCTCCCTCCAATAACAACTCTATAACACACAAACAACTCTCTCATAACACACCTACAACTCCCTCACAACACACACCCACAACTCTCATAACACACCTACAACTCTCCCTACAACACACCCACAACTCTCACAACACACCCTACAACTCTCCCTCAAAACACACCTACAACTCTCTCATAACACACCCAACCCTCACAACACACCTCCACAACTCTCCCTCACAACACACCTACAACTCTACAACACACCTAAAACTCTCCCTCCTAACAACACCTACAACCCCTATAACACACCTTCCTCCCTCAACACACCCACAACTCTCTCTACAACACACCTACAACTCTCCCTACAACACACCCACAACTCTCATAACACATCTACAACCTCCCTCAACACCCCACAACCTCTCACAACACACCAACCTCTCACAACACACCCACAACTCTTCCTCACAACACACCCACAACTCTCTCTCATAACACACCTACAACTCTCCCTCACAACACACCCACAACTCTCTTCACAACACCCATAATCTCCCCTCACAACACACCTACAACTCTTCTCCCAACACACCCACAACCTCTTTCCAACACACCCACAACTTCCTCACAACACACCCACAACTCTCATAACACACCTACAACTCTCCCTCACACAACACACCTCCACAACTCTCCCTACAACACACCCACAACTCTCACACAACACACCCCAACCCTCACAACACACCCACAACTCTCACAACACACCTACAACTCTCCTCACAACACACCCACAACTCTCATAACACACCTACAACTCTCCCTCACAACACACCCACAACTTCTCTCATAACACACCTACAACTCTCCCTCACAACACACCCACAACTCTCTCACCACCTACAACCCCTACAACACACACCTCCACAACTCTCATAACACATCTACAACTCTCTCACAACACACCCAACTCTCACAACACACCCAACTCTCACAACACACCTACAACTCTTCCCCCCAACACACACCCACAACTCCTCCCACAACACACCTACAACTCTCTCACAACACACCTCCAACTCTCCCTCACAACACACCTACAACCTCCCTCACAACACACCTACAACTCCCTCACAACACACCTACAACTCTCCTCATAACACACCTACACCTCTCCCTCATAACACACCTACACCTCCTCATAACACACCTCAACACTCCCTCACACCACTCACAACTCCCTCAAACACACCTACAACTCTCCCTCACAACACACCCACAACCCTCATAACACACCTACAACTTCCCTCACAACACACCTACAACTCTCCCTCATAACACACCTACAACACTCCCTCACAACACACCTACAACTCTCCCTCATAACACACCAACCTCCTACAACACACCCACAACTCTCCCTCACAACACACCCACAACTCTCATAACACACCTACAACTTTCCCACAACACACCTACAATCTCCCTCACAACACACCCACAACTCTCTCATAACACACCTACAACTTCCTCACAACACACCCAACACCCCTCTCACAACACATCTACAAATCCTCCTCACAACACACCTACAACTCTCCCTCACAACACACCCACAACTCACACACACCCACAACCTCCCCACAACACACCCACAACTCCTCTCATAACACACCCACAACCTCCCTCAACACACCTACAACTCTCCCCAACACACCCACAACTCTCTCACAACACACCTACAACTCTCCCTCACAACACACCCACAACCTCTCTACAACACACCTACAACCTCCCTCACAACACACCCACAACTCTCATAACACACCTCACAACCTCCCTCACAACACACCCACAACTCTCTCACAACACCCTACAACTCTCCCTCACAACACACCCACAACTCTCATAACACACCCACAACTCTCCCTCACAACAACATCCACAACTCTCCACAACACACCTACAACTCTCACAACACACCTACAACTCTTTCCTCACAACACACCCACAACTCTCTCCACAACACACCTACAACCTCTCACAACACACCTACAACCTCCCTCATAACACACCTACAACTTCCCTCACAACACACCTACAACTCTCCTCATAACACACCTACAACACCCTCACAACACCACTACAACTCTCCTCATAACACACCTACAACTCCCTCACAACACACCCACAACCCCCTTCTACAACACACCTACAACTCTCCCCAAAATACACCCCCATAACTTTCTATAACACACCTACAACTCTCCCTCACAACACACCTACAACTCTCCACAACACACACCTACAACCTCCTCCCACACAACACACCCAACTCTCCCCCACAAAACACCCACAACTCTCTCTCACAACACACCCACAACTCTTCCTCCACAACACACCTCATAAACCCTCACAACACACCCACAACCTCTCTCACAACACACCCACAACCTCCCTCACAACACACCCACAACCTCTCACAACACACACCTACAACTCTCCCTCACAACACCCACAACTCTCTCTCATAACACACCTACAACTCTCCTTCACAACACACCCACAACTCTCTCACAACACACCTACAACTCTCACAACACACCTACATCCTCCTCATAACACACCCACAACTTTCATACACACCTACAACTCTCCCTCACAACACACCTACACCTCCCATCATAACACACCTACACCTCCCTCATAACACACCCAACTCTCCCTCACAACACACACCCACAACTCTCCCTCACAACACACCTACAACACCCCTCACAACACACCTACAACTCTCCCTCATAACACACCTACACCTCTCCCTCATAACACACCTACAACTCCCTCACAACACACCCCACAACTCTCACACAACACACCTACAACTTCTCCCTATAACACACCTCTCCCCTCATAACACACCTACAACTCTCCTCACAACACACCCACACTCCCCATAACACACCTACAACCCCCTCACAACACACCCCTACAACTCTCCCTCATAACACACCCACACCACTCCCTCACAACACACCTACAACTCCTCCCTCATAACACACCTACAACTCTCCTACAACACACCTACAACTCTCCCTCACAACACACCCACAACTCTCTCATAACACACCTACAACTATCTCACAACACTCCTACAAGTCTCCCTCACAACACACCCACAACTCTCTCATAACACACCTACAACTCTCCCTCACAACACACCCACAACTCTCTCATAACACACCTACAACTCTCCCTCACAACACACCCACAACTCTCTAACACACCTAAACTCTCCCTCACAACACACCCACAACTCTCACAACACTCCTACAGCTCCCTACAACACACCCCCAACTCCCTCATAACACACCTACAACTCTCCCTCACAACACACCCACAACTCTCATAACACACCTACAACTCTCCCCACAACACACCCAAAACTCTCACAACACACCTACAACTCTCCCTACAACACACCCACAACTCTCTCATAACACCTACAACACTCCTCACAACACACCTACAATCCCTATAACACACCTACAACACTTCCCTACAACACACCTACAACTTCCTCATAACACACTCCATAACTCTCCCTCACAACACACCTACAACTCTCATAACACACCTACAACTCCCTCACAACACAACAACTTCTCATAACATACAAACAACTCTCTATAACACACCTACAACTCACAACACACCCACAACTTTCTCATAGCACACCTACAACTCTCCCTTACAACACACCCACAACTCTACAACACACCTACAACTCTCCCTCAAACACACCTACAACTTTCATAACACACCTACAACTCTCCCCTCACAACACACCTACAACTCTCCAACACACCCACAACTCTCTACAACACACCTAAACTTTCCCTCACAACACACCCACAACTCTCTCATAACACACCTACAACTCTCCCTCACAACACACCCACAACTCTTCACAACACCCTACAATCTCCCCACAACACACCCACAACTCTCTCATAACACTTCCACAACTCTCCTCACAACACACCCACAACTCTCTCACAACACACCTACAACTCTCTCTCACAACACACCCACAACTCTCCCTCACAACACACCTCCAACTCTCTCATAACACACCCACAACTCTCCCTCACAACACACCCACAACTCTCTCACAACACACCCAACAATCTCCCCAACACACCTACAACTTCTCAACACCCACAACTCTCTCCTAAACACACCTCTCTCCTCAACACCTCCACAACTCTCTCTATAACACACCCCACAACTCTCCCTCACAACACACACCTACAACTCTCCCACAATAACTCCACAACTTCACAACACACCTACAATCTCCCTCACAACACACCCACAACCTCTCTCACAACACACACCTACAACTCTCCTCCCTCACAACACACCCACAACTCTACACACCTACAACTCTCCCTCACAACACACCCACAACCTCTCTATAACACACACCTACAAATCCCTCACAACACACCTACAACTCTCCTCATAACACACCTACAACTCTTCCTCACAACACACCTACAACTCTCCCTCATAACACACCTACAACTCTCCTCACAACACACCCACAACTTCCCATAACACACACACCCAACCTCCCCACAACACACCACAACTCTCATAACACACACACAACTCCTATAACACACACCCAACTCCCTCACAACACACCCACAACTTCATACACACCCACAACCTCCCCACAACACACCCACAACCTCTCACAACACACCTACAACCTCCCTCACAACACACCTACAACCCTCCTCATAACACACCTACAACTCTCCCTCAACACACCCACAACTCTCCCTCACAACACACCCACAACTCTCTCACAACACACCTAAAATCTCCCCTCACAACACACCTACCAACTCTCACAACACACCTACAACCTCACAACACACCCACAACCTCTCACAACACACCTACAACTCTCCCCACAACACACCCACTCTCATAACACATCTACAACTCTCAACACACCCACAACCTCCCACAACACACCTACAACTCTCACAACACACCTACAACTCTTCCTCACAACACACCCACAACTCTCATAACACACCCACAACTTCCCTCACAACACACCCACAACTTCATAACACACCTACAACTCTCCCTCACAACACACCCACAACTTCTCTACAACACCCAATACAACCTCTCACAACACACCCCACAACCTCACCAACACACCCATACCTTCACACACACCTCCAACTCTCCTCACAACACACCCACAACTCTCACAACACACCCACAACTCTCCCTCACACACCTACAACTCTCCCTCACAACACACCCACAACTCTCTCACAACACACCTACAACCTCCCCTCACAACACACCCACAACCTCTCACAACACACACCTACAACCTCCCTCACAACACACCCACAACTCTCTCACAACACACCTACAACTCTCCCTCACAACACACCCACAACTCTCTATAACACACCAGCAATACGTAACTGAACGAAGTGGCTACTGAT
>NW_024751372.1:0-4237 GCF_018991925.1 Homarus americanus
CTTTATTATTATTATTATTATTATTATTATTATTATTATTATTATTATTATTATTATTATTATATTTTCGCCCCCCAGGACCCGTAAAAAAAAGAAAAAATAACCTACCCCTACACTAACTCTACCCTACCACTACCACTACCCTACCCTACCCTACCCTACCCCTACCCTACCCTACCCTACCCTACCCTACCCTACCCTACCCTACCCTACCCTACCCTACCCTACCCTACCCTAACACTAATTCTCACGTAACATATTAAGCTCCTTGTAAACGTTTATCTGGACACTAATCAGACCACTAACCCAAAGCTCCCTCTGTCACACACCACTTGACCCGGGAGTTAAGGAGCGTCTCATTCTGTGGTGTAAACGAAACCTTCCTTCCCTCCCCTTCCCTTCCTTTATGGGTGATTCTGGAAAGGTTAATGCCCAGTAATTCACCTCCCTTCCAGACGACTTGCTGGAATGGGTGAGAACGAATGGGACTCGGATGAACTCGACTCACCCCTTCCAGAATGTGTAAGAGAGAGAGAGAGAGAGAGAGAGAGAGAGAGAGAGAGTTCATGAGTTCGTCTCAGATATCATAATTGGAATGGGTGTTTACCTATTCCACCTTGAGATAATAACAGAGACTTTTAACACTTTGAGATACAGGTGTGGTCACTCATCAAGCTAACAGAGACTTAACCCTTTGAGATACAGGTATGGTCACTCATCAAGCTCACGGAGACTTAACCCTTTGAGATACAGGTATGGTCACTCATCAAGTTCACGGAGACTTAACCCTTTGAGATACAGGTATTGTCACTCATCAAGCTCACGGAGACTTAACCCTTTGAGATACAGGTATGGTCACTCATCAAGCTATCAGAGACTTAACCCTTTGACATACAGGTGTGGTCACTCGTCAAGCTAAGACTCTAAGACTCTTACATAAACACAATATGTCCAGTCAATCGCCAATTATAATATCTTTAATAATTTCCAATATAACCAGGTTCATCCCAGACACAATGTTGACAAGTATATTCATCAGAGAAATAAAGATATTGGGTTTATTCTATCAATTTTATCTACTAACTTTCCCTTTCCCATTTCCTCTTCCCCTTTCCTCTTCCTCCCCTTTTCCATTTTTTTTATGTGGGATGGATCAAGGGAAACAAACCTAAAAAAAAGAGAGAGGAAATGGTAGGGGGAGAATGTTGCATTAAAAGTGTGCACAGAGAGAGAGAGAGAGAGAGAGAGAGAGAGGACCTGCAAGTACAACGATAAAGCCAACAACCAACACACACACACACACACACACACACACACACACGTAATTTAGCCCTGCTGAGATTAATCTTCAGTAGATAGCCTGAAGGAGACGCTGTAGGAGGTGTGTTTGCTTTCACTCACGTCTATGGTATTCTACTATATCTGCCTTGGCCATGGAGGGACAGTTGTACACCTGTCTAGTACACCTGTCTGGCCATAAAGGTAACAGTTAAACTCACCTGTGTAATACATCTGTCTGGCCATAGGGAACAGTTAACTCACCTGTCTGTACACCTGTCCGGCCATAAAGATAAGAGTTAACTCACCTGTGTAATACATCTGTCTGGCATAGAGGACAGTTAACTCACCTGTCTAGTACACCTGTCTGGCCATAAAGGTAACAGTTAACTCACCTGTGTAATACATCTGTCTGGCCATAGGAACAGTTAACTCACCTGTCTAGTACACCTGTCTGGCCATAAAGATAACAGTTAACTCACCTGTGTAATACATCTGTCTGGCCATAGAGGACAGTTAACTCACCTGTCTAGTCTGTCTGCAGCCATAAAGGTAACAGTTAACTCACCTGTGTAATACATCTTGTCTGGCCATAGAGGAACAGTTAACTCACCTGTCTAGTACACCTGTCTGGCCATAAGGTAACAGTTAACTCACCTGTGTAATACATCTGTCTGGCCATAGAGGAACAGTTAACTCACCTGTCTAGTACACCTGTCTGGATAAAGGTAACAGTTAACTCACCTGTGTATACATCTGTCTGGCCATAGAGGAACAGTTAACTCACCTGTCTGACACCTGTCTGGCCATAAAGGTAACAGTTAACTCACCTGTAGTCATCTGTCTGGCCATAGAGGGACAGTTGAGGTTGCTTCCGTTGGTAAAGTCAATGTTGGTCCTGACAGGTCGGTGATACATCTGCTGCACTGGCCAAGTTGTTCACCATACGAGCCTTCAGGTCTTCTTGGTCCCTGGTGCAGCTTCTGAGGGCGTGCAGCTGGGAGGTAGTGAGAGGAGAGAGGAACAGGGGTAGGAGAGGAAAGAAGGGAAGATAGTGGGGAGAAAGATGAAGGGGGAGATGGATGGATAGAGAAGAGGGGAGGAGGACGGGGTAGGTGGAGAAAGGAAGGGAGAATGAAGAGGGGATGAAGGGAGAAGAGTGAGGGAGGGACAAAAGAGGGAGGAAAGGAAGAGGGGAAAGGAGGAGAGAGAGACTGTGAATATTGGTGAGGAACCAACCAGCCAAAACTACCTGGGAAGGGAGAGAGAGGAGAGGGAGGGAGGGAGAAGGAAGGAAGAGGAAGAGGAGAGGAGAGGGAGGAAATATGGAAAACGGCCAGTCCTTCCTCAACCTCCCTCTCCTCCCTTCCTCCCTCCCTTCCCTCCCTCCTTCCCTCCCTCCCCTCCCTCCCCTCCCTACCCCCACCAATACCACACTGACTGGATGCTGCGACTCAGCCGTAATGCAACACGGAAAATGACATCAGAAAACAGGGAACAAATGTACTACTATATCCGGGTCCCAAACAACCTCCTCAGTATAAATAATTCAAGTGCACTGAACACACACAAAGCTGCTCTGTTTACATGGACACATATTGTTACTGTTTCATGTCATATTGTTTACTATTTCATGTACACATATGTTGACTATTTCATACACATATTGTTTGCTGTTTCATGTACACATTGTTTACTGTTTCATGTACACATATTGTTGACTGTTTCATGTACACATATTGTTTACTATTTCAAGTACACATATTGTTTGCTGTTTCATGTACACATATTGTTTGCTGTTTCATGTACACATATTGTTTACTGTTTCATGTACACATATTGTTTACTATTTCATACACATATTGTTTGCTATTTATGTACACATATTGTTGTGTTTCATGTACTATATTGTTTACTATTTCATGTACACATTTGACTACACTATATATTCTCAATTGTGATATCAATACTGTAGTGTTGCCTCTGTTTCCCGTGGGATTTTATTTTGTTCTTATATCAAACAAACAATAAGGTGAATAATTGTAAGAATGTTTCAGTCCTTCACTACTGCTGTTTACAGGGGCTCGTCAGGTTATATGTACAGTCCCCTTCACTAGTGCGTTTACAGGGCTCGTCAGTTATATGTACAGTCCTTCACTAGGGCGTTTACAGGGGCTCGTCAGGTTATATATACGGTCCCCTTCACACGTGCGTTTACGGGCTCGTCGGGTTATATGTACAGTCCCCTTCACAGTGCGTTTACAGGGGCTCGTCAGGTTATAACGGTCCTTCACTGGTGCGTTTACAGGGGCTCGTCAGGTTATATGTACAGTCCCTTCACTAGTGCGTTTACAGGGACTCGTCAGGTTATATGTACAGTCCCTTCTGGTGCTTACAGGGGCTCGTCGGGTTATATGTACAGTCCTTCACTAGTGCGTTTACAGGGGCTCGTCAGGATATGTGCAGTCCCTTCACTGGTGTGTTTACGGGGCTCGTCAGGTTATATGTACAGCCCCTTCACTGAGTGCGTTTACAGGGGCTCGTCAGGTTATATGTACAGTCCTTCACTAGTGCGTTTACAGGGGCTCGTCAGGTTATATGTACAGTCCTTCACTAGTGCGTTACAGGGGCTCGTCGGGTTATATGTAAACGCAGTGGTGAGGGACAGTACATAGTCTAAAACTCTTGAACGTGACATAAGTTGTTTATTTCGTTGTTAAGACTATTATTTCTTTAATGTAACCTAACGTAATCTAATCTGGTGACCTGACCTGACCTGCTGGGTGAGATGGGTGATGGTGGAATAACCTTTGTGTGTGTGTGTGTGTGTGTGTGTGTGTGTGTGTGTGTGTGTGTGTGTGTGTGTGTGTGTGTGTGTGATGCAATATCCGGTAAGAATGGAAATTTCTATATGAATTTATTGAAACTTTCATCCCATCGCTGAAGCAATACGTAACTT
>NW_024751373.1:0-22438 GCF_018991925.1 Homarus americanus
TCAGGATGTCATTAGCCGGGATATATAATCGGTATGTCTGCAGTTCAGGTCAGGACGGCGTACAGCATCACCACCCAGTTAAGGGCAGTGCAGGGGATCAATGTCATCTTCGGGATGTCATTGTCGGGATGTCATAATCGGTATGTCACAGTTCAGGTCGAGATGACAGCTCCCAACATCACCACCCAGTTAAGGGCAGTGCAGGGATCAATGTCATCTTCGGGATGTCATTGTCGGGATGTCATAGTCGGGATGTCACAGTTAAGGTCGAGATGACAGCTCCCAACATCACTACCCAGTTAAGGGCAGTGCAGGGATCAATGCCATACTCGTGAGTGTCTTGTGTCTAAGTCACCCACCCGAGTGATCAGTTCAAGTGAGCAACTGGCTGGGCCCAGCCTCGACCTGGTCCCGGCGGCGCTAGACGGTGGTACGTAGTTCGTCATGCCACCGCCAGGGGGTCTACTATCGGCCTTTTCGAAGGCCTATTTATGTTACATATGGTGTTTTTTCTTTTTTCTTTAATAATTCATATGTTTATGCAGTTTTTCTCAGGATATGTTTGAATTTATACTCAAATAGCAGAGCTAGAGTTGTTGTTTACAAGTTACAACTGTTGTGTGTGTGTGTGAAAGATTTAGGAGTAATGATAAGTAGGAAAGAGGGGTAACAAAGTACCTCACTTGGAATAAGCAGTTCAGTTCTGGTCACCGTTCTACAGAATGGATACAGAATCCCTAGAATTAATTCAGAGGAAAATGACAACACTAATAATCCAGGGTATTACGAACCTTGAATACAGAGACAGATTAAAGCACATAAATTTGTACTCCCTGGAGAGACGTAGAGTGAGGGGCGATATGATCGAGGTGTATAAATGGAAGTCAGGAAACTCGTACAAATGGTTTTAAATAAGACAAATAGCGCTGCAGTGTGTGTGTGTGTGTGTGTGTGTGTGTTGCCGCTGATATATTACAAAGACATAAGTTGATAAATAAGTTGTATATACACTAATAAGGAAGCAATCGTCGTACAAATGATAATGTAAATAAAAAGGAACAGGAACACTTTGGTAAAAGAAGAAATACTTGGAACATTTTTCTGGTTGTTCCGCCTCAATTCCAACTCGCATCTGCTCTGACTATATTACACTATTTGTTTGTTGTGTCTCGTGCATAAGGAAAGCTGCTTTTATTGCGCCTTTCAGTTGGAAAATCAGCGCCTTTGTATTTCTTACATCATCTATGTTATGTAATACAGATTCACGTATAAACATATTATTGTTATGTATGTAAAATATATTTTTGTGTTGGCATAATTTTCATCTGAATTATGAGAGAGACAGACAGAGACCGAGAGATACACACAGACAGACAGAGGCCAACAGACAGACGGACAGAGATAGTCAGACAGACACAGAGACATTCATACAAGAGAAAACACAGACAGGCATAGAGCGACAGATACACAGAGATAGACAGAGAGACAGTGATAGGCAGACGGACAGACAGGCAATCAGAGTGAGAAAGGCAATCGGGCAGAGACAGCTAGAGAGACAGAGACCGATATTGTAAGAAAGACAAACACACAGAAACCGACAGACAGACAGACAGAGTGTTTCTGCCCGTCTGTCTGACTGTCTCTGTCTGTCTGTCTCTTTCGTCTGTGTTAGTCTCCGTCTCCGTCTCTCTGTTTCTGTCTGTCCCTCTCCTTCTGTCTGTCTGTCTGTTTGCTGTCTGTGTGTGTCTCTGTCTATCTTTCTTTGTTTCTCTGTGTCTGTCTCCGTCTGTCTCTGTTTGTCTATCTGTCAGTCTCTTTATGTCTGTCTGTCAGTCTCTGTGTGTCTGTCTGTCAGTCTCTGTATGTCTGTCTGAGTGTCTGTCTCTGTCTGTCTATTTCTGTCTCGGTATGTCTATGTCTTTCTCTCATTCGTTATCTGTCTGTCTGACAGTCTCATTTTGTCTATATCTGTTTGTCTAACTGTCTTTGTCCGTCTGTCATTTGGTCTGACTGTCTCTGTCTATCTGTCTATGTCTGTTCTATCTTTATCACTTTGACTATATGTCTGTCTGTCTGTATGTCTTTCTCACCCTGTCTGTCTGTCTGTCATTCTTTCTCGCTCTGTTTGTCTTTCTCACTCTGTCTGTCTTCTTCACTCTGTCATTCTCACTTTGTCTGTCTCTGTCTGACTGTGTGTCTGCGTCTTTCTCTGCCTGTCATATCTTTCTCACAATGTAGGTCCCTGCCTGACTGTCTATCTGTATGTCTGCCTCTGCCTGTCTACCTTTCGCATTCTGTCTGTCTGTCTGACTATTTCTGTCCGTCTGTCTGTTGGTCTCTGTCTGTGTGTGAGTGTCTCTGCCTGTGTGTCTCTCAGTCTATTTATCTTTGTGTCTCAATATCTGTCTGTTTGTCTGTTTCAGTTTATGTCTGTCTGGCAGACAGAGACAGACAGACAAAGACAAATACAGATAGAGATTGAGACAAACAGACAGAGACAGACAGACAGAAACAGACACAGACACACAGACAGAGATTGAGATACAAAGACAGACAGAGACTGAGACACACACAGACAGAGACCAGACCAACAGACCAGAGACCAACAGACAGACAGAGAGATTCCTACAAGTTGTTATTATTTCTTCTTTTACCAAAGTGTTCCTGTTGCTTAACAACTCAATCAGATACGTTATGGTTACGTGGTGAGTCAAGGGACAGTTGTCTGTTTCAGTTTGGGTGACAGCGGTCGGGCCTGACGAGAGCGCTGGACCTTTTTATTTACGGCGATTCCTTCTTTATCTTGAGTTAGTAGCCAAGATTGGCTGCAAAAGGGCCACACACAGCGTCAATACAATTGTAACTCTGCTATTTGAGTATAAATTCATACAAATCCTGAGAAAAACTACGTAAATATATGAATTATTAACGAAAAACAACAAAACCAACAAATGTAACATAAAAGAACCTTCAGAAAATCCGACAGTAGACCCCTGGCGGTGGCCTGACGAACTACGCCTAGCACCGCCGGGAGCAGTTCGAGGCTGGGCCCAGCCTGTTGCTCACAACTGATCACTCGGGTATGGAAGTGCTTTATGGTAGTGTGCTGTGGTGTAGGGTAGTGTAGTGTGCTGTGGTGTAGGGTAGTGTAGAGTGCTGTGGTGTAGGGTAGTGCAGTGTGCTGTGGTGTAGGGTAGTGTAGAGTGCTGTGGTGTAGGCGAGTGTAGTGTGCTGTGGTGTAGGGTAGTGTAGTGTGCTGTGGTGTAGGCGAGTGTAGGGTAGGGTACTGTAGTATGATGTTGAGAGGAGAGGGGATGGAGGTATCCCTTTTCGCCTTTTTTATTTACTTAATCTTTATCCCTTTTGTCTCTCTCTTCCCTAACCTTTATCCAGCCCTATCGTTCTTTCTTCTTTATCAATATTCCTTCTTTACCTTTATTATTCATCTCGTTATGCTTACTTGTCTCTCAGCGTCTTGAAACTCGTGTGTGTGTGTGTGTGTGTGTTTGTAAAGGTTTTGGGAAAAGGTTATTGGTTTTGCTATGCTCGCTCTCTCTCTCTCTCTCTCTGTTTATTATCAAGCCTCATCTCCCCCCATCCCCACCCCTGACCTCTCCATCCACCTGACTGCTTCTCGGGAATATTGAAACATATCCGCTATGTTTTTTGAGAGGCAATAGATACAGGTTGTTCACCCTGCCAATATTTGTTTATTTTTTTCTCTCTCTCTCCCTATCTCCCTACCTCTCCCCCTCTTTCTCTCCCCTTCCTCCCTCTCTCTCCCTACGTCTGTCCCCCTCCCTCGCCCCTCCCCCCCGTTTGTGAGTGAGGAGTGAGGGAGCAATGCATCAAGAGTTTCACCACTCTTCATAATATGGTTCAGCATATTTGGATAAAACGTATCAGGGAGGGAAAGCCAATCAACGAACGAGATGATTAGAAGGAAGGTTTTTATTGGTTAAAAAAAATTATTTTCTTCGACCTCTCGCAGTACAACATGGATGCTTATCTATATGTTAATGCGTCGAGAAATTAAAAAATGGAATGATTCATCTTACTTATATATGTGTGCGTGTATAGACATAACGCACGCACGCACACAAAACAATTACATATACAGACACGCACTCACGCAAGCACAGAGACAATCACGGACACAGACGAACACAAACAAGTGGTGATGTAAAAAAATAAACGAAAAGAGAGAACCAGATAAGAGAGACAGAGACGTATAGACAGACAGACGATGACAGGAAGGGGAGACAGAAAGCCCAAGAATAAAAAATGGAAACCCAAAGACAGTGAACAAATGAGAGAGAGAGAGAGAGAGAGAGAGAGAGAGAGAGAGAGAGAGAGAGAGAGAGAGAGAGAGAGAGCTAACGAAGAACGGCAGTAATTACCAAGATATCAATCGACTGTTCTCAAGACGTGTGTGTGTGTGTGTGTGTGTGTGCCCGAGGTTATACACAGCCTGCAGGGAACAATAGTTAAGGGTGAAGGCGCTAATAACTGCCTTAAACACTCTTGTCATTACGGGTCTTATCTCTGAGGAGGAAGTTAAGAAGCGAGGCAAAGATGAAGAAGACTGCCAAGAGATTAAGACGATGATAAAGATGATGTGGAAGGAGATAAAGAGAGAGATGAGTAAACAGGATAATAGTGGATTGATATATTGAGTTCTTGTTCTTGTTCTTCTTCTTGTTCTTCTTCTTGTTCTTCTTCTTCTTCTTCTGTTGTTTATTGTTGGTATTGTTGTTTTATTGTTGTTGTTGTTTTTGAATAGTTGAAGCCAAAAACGATAAGTAATTAACTTGATTAATTTGGATGTAACTATGAAATTGTCTTAATTGATATTTAAGTACGCTTATTTACGTCTCCTGTCATTGATATAAGAGATTTTAAATAATCACACTTAAGAAAGCCACTTAATCACACTTAAAGGCTTCATCAGTCCAAGTCGAGTTGTTTAGTAGTAATCGCACTTGGAATAATTAATCTTTTCATTCCAAGTGTCTTAAGTAATCGCACTTTAGGACATTATCCACAAAATCCACAGATCTTAAGTAATTGCACTTAACACTACATGTGGTCCAAGTGTTAAGTAATTGCACTTACGATCTCGACACTTTTAAATAATCCTCACTTAAGGGATAATTACACTTGAAAATCATTCTACTTAAGATTTTAAGTCGTTAGGGATAAGGCACTCAAGTCATCATACTCAACACCTTAATCATCGTTCTCAGTGTCTTAAGTCATCATACTCAACACCTTAGTCATCGTTCTCAGTGTCTTAAGTCATCATACTCAACACCTTAGTCATCGTTCTCAGTGTCTTAAGTCATTATACTCAACACCTCAGTCATCGTTCTCACTGTCTTAACTCATCATACCCAACACCTTAGTCATCGTTCTCAGTGTCTTAAGTCATCATACCCAACACCTTAGTCATCGTTCTCAGTGTCTTAAGTCATCATACCCAACACCTCAGTCATCGTTCTCAGTGTCTTAAGTCATCATACCCAACACCTCAGTCATCGTTCTCACTGTCTTAACTCATCATACCCAACACCTTAGTCATCGTTCTCAGTGTCTTAAGTCATCATACCCAACACCTCAGTCATCGTTCTCACTGTCTTAAGTCATCATACCCAACACCTTAGTCATCGTTCTCAGTGTCTTAAGTCATCATACCCAACACCTTAGTCATCGTTCTCAGTGTCTTAAGTCATCATACCCAACACCTTAGTCATCGTTCTCAGTGTCTTAAGTCATCATACCCAACACCTTAGTCATCGTTCTCAGTGTCTTAAGTCATCATACCCAACACCTTAGTCATCGTTCTCAGTGTCTTAAGTCATCATACCCAACACCTTAGTCATCGTTCTCAGTGTCTTAAGTCATCATACCCAACACCTCAGTCATCGTTCTCAGTGTCTTAAGTCATCATACCCAACACCTTAGTCATCGTTCTCAGTGTCTTAAGTCATCATACCCAACACCTCAGTCATCGTTCTCACTGTCTTAAGTCATCATACCCAACACCTTAGTCATCGTTCTCAGTGTCTTAAGTCATCATACCCAACACCTTAGTCATCGTTCTCAGTGTCTTAAGTCATCATACCCAACACCTTAGTCATCGTTCTCAGTGTCTTAAGTCATCATACCAACACCTTAGTCATCGTTCTCAGTGTCTTAAGTCATCATACCCAACACCTTAGTCATCGTTCTCAGTGTCTTAAGTCATCATACCCAACACCTTAGTCATCGTTCTCAGTGTCTTAAGTCATCATACCCAACACCTTAGTCATCGTTCTCAGTGTCTTAAGTCATCATACCCAACACCTTAGTCATCGTTCTCAGTGTCTTAAGTCATCATACCCAACACCTTAGTCATCGTTCTCAGTGTCTTAAGTCATCATACCCAACACCTTAGTCATCGTTCTCAGTGTCTTAAGTCATCATACGCAAACTCGTAATCGTAGTTTTTTTCCCCCGTAATCTAACCTGAGCTCATTTCATATCATTACACTTAGGTTTAATGGGTCGCAATTCAAATTGTTGTTCTGGCTGTGGGTCGCAGTAAAAAACGTTTGAAAAACATTGTTCTAATATGTATGAGAATATATTCGTCGCTGTCACTAATATTTACGTGTATTTATCCACATATATTCTTATCACCCAGACGTACGTGATAGCCAAAGTGGGAGGAGTGAAGGACAATGGTATATTATTATGTGGGGCTGGCAACAAGTCGATCTATTGAGTATTTAGAGAAGAAGAGGCGACATTTCATGACAAGTGTCGTGAGTGTGTAGGGGGTGTGTGGGGGAGTGTTATTGTGTGGGCAGTGTTGTGGGTGAAGAATTGATGTGAGGGAGTGTTGGTGTGCGGGAGGAAGGGTAAACGGGAAAAGGCATTACTTCACTGAGAGACTGGTGGTAACTTGGCATCAGTAGATAAGCATACAATAATAAACATAAAATCCTTTAAACAAAGAAAACACAGATAAACACCGAAGATAAGAGAAGATAAGAAAAACAAAAGTAATTAGAGTAAAATATTCAAATTTTGGTAAGATAATAAGATAAGTGACTGCTGGACAGGACCATAAGACATGGTACCTTGTGGGGGGTCTAGTTATGAGTTTATATGTACAGCATAACATAGTGGTCCAGGTTCCAGGTCATAGTTATTTATTTTAGTCGAGTAAATTTTCTCGGGATATGAAGGATAAAAATGGTGTGTGTGTGTTATCATCTTAAAGCGTTCAAGTATATGTAAAAGCTTGTAAGCCCGGACCATTGCGCTTTATAAACTCTCACCATCACCATTAAAACTCACCATCACCTCTTCTCTTATATCTCACCATTACGTCACCATCATTCCTTTTAGCTATCTTTTTTATCATTACTTCTTCATTCATACTTCAGTGGTGCACCAGTAACCCTTCACCAGCATCGGTCCTCTAGTGAATAGTTCCTCTAGTCACCTCACCATCATTTCACCATATCACCATTCTCATCGTTACCTCACTGTGGCCTTCCCAAGAACTCCACCATCTTTTCACCATCTCTTTTACTATTGCCTCAACATCACCATCACCTAACCATTACTTCACCATAACACCAGGGTCCGTTGCTACCCACACGATGACGTCACCATCTCTAATATCTGCAACGAGGACAATTTTTCTACTCCATGTCCGGTGCTTCTGGCTCGTGTGAGTAACCATAGTGTAGGTGTAGACAGCGGTGGTGAGAGAAAATAGTGTAGGCCTCTCCATTGTGGGTGACAGTATGAAAGGCAGACACTCATAATATTTAAAGTGTTTACCATGGAAGCTGTGACCCCCCCCCACGGTGGTACCTAGTTCGCCAGGCCACCGCCAGGGGGACATTGATCAACATTCCAGAAGTTGTATTTATGTTACATGTGGTATTTTTGCAGTTTTTCTTCAATAATTGATTTATTTTCGCAGTTCTTAACGTGATTTTAAACTCAAATAGCAGAGTTACCGTTTCGCTGTTGTTTATAACTGTTTGGTATTCTTTTGTATGTGTTTTGATATAGGTTCTTGCAAAATTTCTTCATGATTCACGACACTCATACACACGACAGTCAAACACGCACACACAAGTGTATCTTGAGTTAGTAGCCAAGATTGGCTGTAAAAGGGCCACACACAGCTTCAATACAATTGTAACTCTGTTATTGGAGTATAAATTCATACAAATCCTGAGAAAAACTACGAAAATATATGAATTATTAAAGAAAAACAACAAAACCACCTTCATAAAAGCCGACAGTAGACCCCTGGCGGTGGCCTGACGAACTACGTCTAGCACCGCCGGGACCAGTTCGAGGCTGGGCCCAGCCAGTTGCTTTTTTTTTTAATGGGAATTAACCCACCCGGGCACAGATCAAACGACCCACAACGGGGCCTGGGGGGGGGCGAAAAAAAGAACATAAATAAATTTAAAATATAGAAGAAAAAGGTTATACTGTGTTAATGTACACCAGGAGGAGGGTTTCTGTTTACTGGGGTTGGCGTCTCTTGGTGCCGCAGTAGGTGATTGGTGCTTTGGTAGAGTTAGTTTGTCTAACTGTCTCTGTCCGTCTGTCTCTCAGTCTCTGTCTGTCTTTGTATCTCTGTTTGTCTGTCCGTCAGTCTGTCTATCTGTCTGCCAGTCTATTTTTACAATGTCTGTCACTGTCTGTCTGTGTCTGTGTTTGTCTCGTTCTGTCTATCTGTCTGTCTCAGCCTCTCTGTCTTTCCACTATGTCGGTCTCTGGCTGTCTGTTCTGTCTCTCTGTCTGTCTGTCTTTCTGTCTGTCTGTTTTTTGTTGAAGGGAGTTGTTGAGTTAGGTTGTTTTTATTGAGAGGGTTGTCGCTGAGGTTGGGTATGGAGAATTGTAAGTATTTCTGTGCGGCTTTGTCTGGGGGGGGGTGTTGCTGTGTTTGGAGGTTGGTTGGTATTTTATTTTATTGTATTTATTTATTATTTTATTTTATTTTTTATTTTTTTATTTATTAATTTATTTATTTATTTTTATTTTGTTAATTATTTATTTATTTTTTGTTGGGGGGTGGGGGGGGGCGGTGGTCGGGTATGTTGATTTATAGGATAGGATTCCTTAGGGAGGATTTGTAGACAGACAGACAAACAGAGACAGTTAGAAAAACAGACAGACGGACGGACACAGACAGACAGACATTAAACAGACAGACACACAGAAACAGACAGAAACCGTCAGACAAACGGACAAACACACCGAAAGACACAGACAGAAAAAGACATACAGACAGACAAACAGACGAGCGGAGACAGACAGACAGTCAGAGGCAGACAGGGAGAGACAGACAATCTTGGCTACTAACTCAAGATAAAGAAGGAATCGCCGTAAATAAAAAGGTCCAGCGCTCTCGTCAGGCCCGACCGCTGTCACCCAAACTGAAACAGACAACTGTCCCTTGACTCACCACGTAACCATAACGTATCTGATTGAGTTGTTAAGCAACAGGAACACTTTGGTAAAAGAAGAAATAATAACAACTTGTAGGAATCTCTCTGTCTGTCTGTTGGTCTCTGTCATGTCTGTCTGTGTCTCTGCCTGTGTGTCTCAGTCTCTGTCTGTCTTTATATCTCAATCTCTGTCTGTGTGTCTCTGTGTCCGTTTCTTTCTGTCTGCCTGTCTGTCTGTTTGTCGCAGACACAAGCAGACAACTGACAGACAGACAGACGGAGAAATAGAGGGACAGACAGAAACAGAGACGGCGACATAGACTAACATATAGACGAAAGAGACAGACAGACAGAAAAACAGAGGCAGAAAATCAGAAAGACAGACAGATCGATATTGTGAGACAGACTGGCAGAAACAGTCAGACACAGAGACACAGATAGATGGGGGATGGGGGGATTCCACACCCTTCCCAGTCGGAGGGTCCTGATACCTTCCGTTGCCAACTACCGGATGGTGCCATTCTCCACCTCCCAGGATGGGTGTGGATGGGGGATGGGGGGATTCCACACCCTTCCCAGTCGGTGGGTCCTGATACCTTCCGTTGCCAACTACCGGATGGTGCCATTCTCCACCTCCCAGGATGGGTGTGGATGGGGGATGGGGGGATTCCACACCCTTCCCAGTCGGTGGGTCCTGATACCTTACCGTACACCACCCTACACCACCATACCCCATACTACACCACCCACTACACCCTCACTACACCACCATACCCCACACTACACCACCCTACACCACCCTACACACACACTTCCCAGTCGGTGGGTCCTGATACCTTACCGTACACCACCCTACACCACCATACCCCATACTACACCACCATACCCCATACTACACCATGTGGATTCCCTCTCCTCGGTGGGTCCTCCCCATTACCCCTCACACCAACCCACGAACCCATCCTCCCACCCAACCCAGTCGGTGGTTCTTGGTACCTCCCAGGATGGGTGAGAGGATGATGGGTGTGGGTGGGTGGTTATAGTCGGGATGTCCTACACCCCCAATACACCACCCTACACCACCCTACCCAACACTACCCTATTTTATGACGTATTATTTGTGCTGTCTCAATTCTGATGTTGTTGACAAATGACCAGGAATTACAGTAATTATAAATGTTCTAATTATTATTCTCAATTATATTAATCATTTAAGTTAAAAAGAAACACCAAAAGAACCGAACGACCCACCCCAACGAACCCAACGACCCACCGCAACGCAACGAACCCAACGACCCACCGCAACGCAACGACCCACTACACTTTTTTTCTTTTTTTTTCTTTTTTTACTACACTACCCCTACACTACACTTTTTTTATTTTTTTATTTTTTTTTTTATTTTTTTTAGTTTTTTAGCACACCACCCACTACACTACCCTCTCATCATCCCTCTCTTCCCACCCACCCTTTCATCCTCTCACCCTTCCCAGTCAGTGGTTCTTGGTACCTTCTGTTGTTGGCTGACGGATGGTACCATTCCCCACCTCCCAGGATGGGTGAGAGGATGATGGGTGTGGGTGGGGGGTTATAGACGGGATGTCCTACCCTACCTAACCTTACCTTACCTTACACCACCCCACACCACCCTACCCAACACTTCACCACCCTTCACCACGCACTGCACCACACCACCCAACACCTACCCGAGAGTTTAGTTAATAAGTGATGAACTGGCTTGGCCTTGCCTCGATCTGGGACTGGAGGAGCTAGATAGAGGTACTTACTTCGTCGTGTCACAGGCAGGGGAATTACTATCGACTTTTTGGAAGGTCTATTTATGTTACATTAGCTGTTTTTCCTGTTTTTCTTTAATAATTCATATATTTACGCAGTCGACCTCCAAAAGTAGACGTTTATTAACATAGAGATATAATGGGGCACTCCGTACAACATTCAAGCTATGTGGGCGTGTATGACTTGTCTTCTTGTGTACATGACTCTCGTGTGTGTGTGTGCGTGTATGACTGTCTTGTGCATATGACTGCCATGTATGTGTGTGTATGACTATCTTGTTGTGTACATGACTGTCGTGTGTGTGTGTGTGTATGACTTTCTTGTTGTGTACATGACTGTCGTTTGTGTGCGTGTATGACTGTCTTGTGCATATGACTGCCATGTATGTGTGTGTATGACTATCTTGTGTATATGTCTGTTGGATTCTCAAGTCTTTGTCCACTAAATTCCCTCACCTAAACCTTCTCCATTACCACACCCCTCATCCCCCACCCTCCACCCTCACCCCGCCAACCCCCATCCCCCACCCTCACTCCCCCCACCCTTACCCCCAAATGGTGAATTCATCTACTGTAAGTCACTCTTTTAAATTGGGGCATTAAAAAAACAAAAAAGCGTCAAAACAACAGAGACTCGACCGGCTCACTACCTACCATGTTGATTGCCCGCACAAGATGGACGAACAGACAGAATCTCATAAAAATAAAGTTCTTTTTTTTCGCCCCCCAGGCTCCGTTGTGGGTCGTTTGACCTGTGCCCGGGTTGGCTAATTCCCGTAAAAAAACCACACACAAGAGAGAGATAGAGGAGAACACAATATCAACTTAGTAAATCATCCTTCCATTTCATTTCCAGGAACAACTTCAGTTCTCCACGAGGTTCACATTACCCGTGGACAGCCATCGTTATTGGAACATGGGGAAATTTCGTCCGGCAACTATTTTGGAAACCAAAAGAAAGAAAATTGATTTGGATGGACATAAAATGTATAAATCTGCAAAGGAATAATATTTGTTATACGATATACTCCATACAGAACAGCACATGCAGAATTGTATTGTTCTTTTTAAAAGCGGTCCATGTTTGTGTACGAAAAATGCCGCCAGCCTCTACTTGTCTCATCGCCGTTTATATCCTCCAAATTCGCCTAACCATCATAAAAGGTAAGCCTTTAAGATAACTAATACAACTAATTTATGTGTAGAAATGTATTGAAATCAAATTGAACTAAAAAAAAGTCGTAAATGGTCTATTTGAAGAGTGGTGAGAAGAGCTTCCTCTGGGATGGTGAATGACGTCCTTTATCAGAATTAATATCGACCCAATTTTCGTAATGAGCGCAATTAGTAACAGTCCAGCACTACCAAAATAATCATTTCCTTAGTATAATTACTTATTAGCCTAGATTTCATATTTTAATAAGTCCAAATATGCCAGGTAACCAGTGCTAGGTACTTCCCAGGCATGTTATCAGTTTAACCGCAATTTGCTACTAATAAGATAAATTCAGTGACCTAAATTCATGTTTTATTTTTTTATTCCCTTAGTGAGTCGATGTATTACAAAAAAGAACTACTTTACGACTTGTTTGGGCCAACAGTTGGAGTGGTGATATTAATTAACTTTGCCATTCACACTGGTAGAATCAAATGTAGATATATTGGCTTTGTACGTCCATGATTTCAACAAAAATGAATAAGTCCTTCTAAAATAAATGAAATTGATGATATTATTATCTTTTTGGCCATCCAGCGAATTTAATGATTTTAAGTTGACCGTTTTTTACCAGTTAAGTTAGGTTATGTTAGATTAGTTAAGTTGGGTTAGGTTAGGTTTGGTGACATTGAAATTATGTTGTTTCAAATGCCAAGTAGAGGTGGATGACCTAAACATTCATTTTACCAAATTGATTATGAGTAGATTAAACACATTAGTTGTGTTTTTTTACAAATTCAGACCCCGTAAAGTTCTAATGACAATCACTTCATGATAGATGTTTCACCCTATACACTAAAGCTACTTTATATAAGAGGAAAAAATTAGCACCAAATTGTATTGTTTAATACCAAAAGAAGTCATTGATGATAATATTTAATAACAATATTTCAGGTATTACGACCTGGTCGTCGGGACGGAACACCGTCGTAAGTCGAGGAGAGACGGTAATACATTTTCATCTTTAAACTCCTTGTATCTTACCTAACTCACCTTGATGCTCCACTCAATTATAACTAGATGTAATAATTGTAGAAAGTAATCACAGGTATGACTGCCTTTACCGTTAATTGTTTTTATATTACAATTCTTGGATTTTCAAAGAAAATGAAATTATGAATATTCAATAAATGTGATATACGTACAACAGAAATATGTCAGACTTGACTAATTAACTGTGACCATAAATTAACCTAAGTGAATTTGTCCTTAATCCAACCTTTAAAATATGAAAGACAGTATACTTTATTTTATGATAGTTAAGTCGGTTTCCAGTTAGGTTAACTTAGGTAGGTTAGGTTAACATTTTTATATAGATCATTAAAATTTTAAAGGGCTTTTAATTTTTGTTCTATGAATTTCTCCAAAAAAAGGGATCAAAGTTTTGAAATCACCATAACAATATACACTACAGTACATTAGAAAAAACAATAATTTTTTTAGTGTGTGTTGCATATCAAACCAAAAAATCTGAGTTTCCTTTGGAATTTTTTCTTTTTATTTATTTTTAACAGACAAAATTACCTCTTTCCTATATCTCTTTACTGAAGCGGAAATAATAATAATAATAATAATAATAATAATAATGATAATAATAATTTTATTGAGTGAAAGAAGAAGGGGGGGGAGTGGAGGAGAAAGGGGAAGGAGGGAAAGGGAAGGAAGAGGGAAAAGGAGAAAGGGGATGGGATAGAGGGTAGGGGGAAAGAGGGAAGAGAGAGGGAGAGAGGGAGAGAGGGGGAGAGGGAGAGAGGGGGAAGGTAAGGTAAAGGAGAGGAAGGGTGGGGTTATGAGGAGACATTATCCAATTTTTTGGCAAAGTTAAATTAAACTGTCCACCCGATAATGAGGTATTTCGTCGAAAGTCTTTGACCTAGAGCCGTGACCTAGAGCCGTGACCAAGAGCCGTGACCTAGAGCCTTGCCTTGAACCGTGACCTTGAGCCGTGACCTAGAGCAGTGACCTAGAGTTTTGATCTAGAACTTTGACCTTGAACCGTGACAGAGTCGTGACCTGGAGCTGTGACCTAGATCCGTGACCTAGAGCCGTGACCTAGAACCTTGCCTTGAACCGTGACCTTGAACCGTGACCTAGAGCCGTGACCTAGAGTTTTGATCTAGAACTTTGACCTTGAACTGTGACAGAGTCGTGACCTTGAACTTTCAGACTCAGATCCGCAGGATTCCATATACCCGTGACCTAGAGCCGTGACCTTGAATCGTGACTCCTAGGCTGTGTCTCAGAGCCGTGACCAAGATCCGTGAGCACATATATCCGTGACATATATCCGTGACAGAGCCGTGACCCTGAGTCGTGACAGCCATGACCTAGAGCCGTGACTTTGCATCGTGACCTATAGCCGTTATTTAAGAGCCGTGACCTAGAACCGTGAGAGAGCCGTGAACTAGAACCGTGCCTAGAGCCGTGACTTTGCATCGTGTCCTATTGCTGTTATTTAAGAGCCGTGACCTAGAACCGTGACAGAGCCGTGACCTTTAGCCGTGACCTAGAGCCGTGCCGTGCCGTGACCTAGTCCCGTAACCTAGAACCGTGACCTTCAGCCAGGACCTACAGCTGTGACCTAGAGCCGTGAACCTAGTCCCGTGAACTAGAACCGTGACCTAGAGCCGTGACCTAGAGCCGTGAACTAGAACCGGAAACCTAGTCCCGTGACCTAGAGCCGTGAACTAGAACCGGAAACCTAGTCCCGTGACCTAGAGCCGTGAACTAGAACCGTAAACCTAGTCCCGTGAACCAGAACCGGTGACCTAGAGCCGTGACTCCAGAACCGTGAGAGAGAGAGCCGTGACCTTTAGCCGTGACCTAGAGCCGTGAACTAGAACCGTGACCTAGAGCCGTGACCTAGAGCCGTGAACTAGAACCGTAAACCTAGTCCCGTGACCTAGAGCCGTGAACTAGTACCGGAAACCTAGTCCCGTGACCTAGAGCCGTGACCTAGAGCCGTGAACTAGAACCTCCGTAAACCTAGTCCCCGTGACCCAGAGCCGTGACCTAGAGCCGTGAACTAGAACCGGACACCTAGTCCCGTGACCTAGAGCCGTGACCTAGAGCCGTGAACTAGAACCGTAAACCTAGTCCCGTGACCTAGAGCCGTGAACTAGAACCGTAAACCTAGTCCCGTGACCTAGAGCTGTGAACTAGAACCGGAAACCTAGTCCCGTGACCTAGAGCCGTGACTTTGCATCGTGTCCTATAGCTGTTATTTAAGAGCCGTGACCTAGAACCGTGACAGAGCCGTGACCTTTAGCCGTGACCTAGAGCCGTGAATCCAGAACCGGACCCCAGAGCCAAAGACCCAGAGCCGTGAACTAGAACCAAACCTAGCCTCACCCAGAGCTGTGAACTGGAAACCTAGTCCGGTGACCCAGAGCGACCTAGAGCCGTGAACCTAGTCCCGTGACCCAGAGCCGTGACTCCAGAGCCGTGAACTAGAACCGGAAACCTAGTCCCGTGACCTAGAGCCGTGACTTTGCATCGTGTCCTATAGCTGTTATTTAAGAGCCGTGACCTAGAACCGTGACAGAGCCGTGACCTTTAGCCGTGACCTTTAGCCGTGCCGTGACCTAGTCCCGTAACCTAGAACCGTGACCTTGAGCCAGGACCTACAGCTGTGACCTAGAGCCGTGAACCTAGTCCCGTGAACTAGAACCGTGACCTAGAGCCGTGACCTAGAACCGTGAGAGAACCGTGACCTTTAGCCAGGACCTACAGCTGTGACCTAGAGCCGTGAACCTAGTCCCGTGAACTAGAACCGTGACCTAGAGCCGTGACCTAGAGCCGTGACCTTGAGCCGTGAACTAGAACCGTAAACCTAGCCCCGTGACCTAGAGCCGTGAACTAGAACCGGAAACCTAGTCCCGTGACCTAGAGCCGTGACCTAGAGCCGTGAACTAGAACCGTAAACCTAGTCCCGTGACCTAGTCCCGTGACCTAGAGCCTTTCATATATACTCACATAGCCTTTATCACTTCTTAATTCAGCAGCATTACACCCACCTACCAAGTTTTATTACATCTATCCAGTTCACTTTATTGCAACCTTCTTCAAAATTATATTCAATATCGACGAATATATAATCTAACCTATAATCTAACTTTGATGTTAGCCGTTGAAATCCGTCTTAAGATAATTTAATTCCAAACAAACATACAAGGAGTGACCCCCTCCCCCCCCCTCTCCGCACACTGTAGATAAATAAACGCTTTAACAACATTGAAAAATAATCCACATAAATCACGTCACAACAACAATGGCTGGACGTGCATGTCAGGTTCCCATTCAGTATTTTTATGCAAAGTTCATTTAAATGTAAATATCAGTTGTGATCTGTCAGCACGTACAGTGCTGTGGTAGTGTGGTGTACTCAGGCACGGACCTCCTCTTAGTGCACACAATTTCAACTACCATTTGTTTGTGTGTTAAAGGGTCTATATAATTACAAACGAACTCATCGCTATATGTAACTAATTCTTGTGATTAATTACACACTATTATTACCATTACTATACCCAGAGATGATGATGATTATTATTATTATTATTAGTAGTAGTAGTAGTCATAGTATTGCATTTTTTATCATTATAATTATTATTAATATCGACTTCACTCCCCAATTCCACCCCAAAGCAAATTATCGACCTAATCTTTAACACCTTCAATATTAATGTCGTATTTCTCTTTCAGCTCCAGCATTAAGTTAACGAGCACTTAGCGTTGTAATAAGCTACATTTTTGGGTGCTTGCAGGTAGTGTATAATTAAGCAAGCGACCCCCCTCCCCCCGAGTCCACGTAACGTCACTGACAAAGTTGAGACCAAAATCAAGCGACCTAACACACTTATCCCTCCCACAACTAAAAAGAAAGTATAATAATAATAATAATAACCACAGCTATTATTCATCACATATACAACCAATACCTGACAAACACCGACCAAACAGCAGCTATCACTCCATCACTATGGGCATGCTTAAGTACAGTCGCCCGTGAGACGCCCGGTACAGATCTAGGGGCTGGCAGAGAGAGACGTGGCGAACCTGGGAGGTGTTCCGTCCTCCATGGGATGAGTTGAAATGTACGAAAATGTGTCCTTAGGAAACCCAACTTTGGACGAGATGAGGGTTAGGAAAACAGATGAGGAGAGGAGGGGGGGGGTGAATATAAAGTGTGGAGCGGGTTATTATTATGAAGTTACACAGCAGCGTGTCTTGTTCAAAGGGTCATATACGGGAGTCATTTATTATCGTTTGTGGAAGGACATCATTTTTTAAAGGTAATCATGCATACACAGACACACGTACGTACAGTAGAGAGAGAGAGTGTGTATTTGAGAACCAATGTGACTAATCATTATGAGCGTATACGGTTAAATGCTCTTTACCAAATTTAACTGTGTAATACCAATACAAGTCCTTGATCAGCAAATAGAAAAACAAAAACCTTCCATACAATTAACACGTTTCTGCACACAACCTTATTACAGTATAACTTCCTCGATACACCTGGGTGATTAATAAGGTTACGTGTTCTGTTTACCTGTGTGTGTTTCTTATACTATAGAGTATTTTGAACCAGGTTTATCACTTAATTTTGGTACTGTGATAATGTTGCCCTGGGGACATCACCGGTCCTATAATGTTGTTTTGGTACAAATGAAATGATTATGAACAAGCTGCAGCGGCTCACTGAAATAAACCCCACATACTAAATTATACAAATGGCAGTTTATATAGAATAATGAACATACAAAATAACATTCTACACAAAATTATCTATAAAATCACTTAATTTATATAACGAATATCATAAGAATTTATATAAATTACTGAACATATCAAATGGTAATTTACATAAAAAAATTAATATTTATATAAAATTTCACACTGAATTCACCAAAAATAAAAGATGAAAAATAATAACTTACATGATAAAGAATAATAAAAAGACGACAGAAAACAAAAACCTAAACCACCGCCAATTTACGCAAACATTTATTATCATCACCAAATATTAACCTTAGAACAACTTATCGAGGAAAAAAAATCATCACATACAGACTAAGTGACATTATTTTCCCTCCAAGCTCAGGTTAACCCAGTAACATTTGGCTGGATATTAACAAATGCTGCCCATTGACGATACAAACCTCCAATTTTAGCGAGGTTAAAAAAATATATACCCTGTATATTTAAATGTTGCATGGGATCTAATTCACGAAATCTGTTTAATAATACAGTATGGAGTGTAGATTTATCGACAGGAATGGGGGTCTGGTGGGGGGAGGGGAACTGATGGAGGGGGAGGAAGCATGATGAGGGGGAAGGGAGGGAAGTGTTGGCGAGGGAGATAGGGTGGCTAGCAAAGGTGGGTACATCGGAAGTGAGCGTGGAAGGGAGGGAGGAAGTGTAGACGGAGGGAGGGAGCGTAGAGGGAGAGACAGAATGTGGAAGGAGGGAGAGAACGTCAAGGAAGGGAGAAAACGTCAAGGGAGGGAGATAACGTCGAGATAGGGAGAGAGCGGGGAGGGAGGGAGAGAACGGGGAGGGAGGGAGAGAATGTGGAGGTAGGGAGAGAGCGGGCAGGGAGGAAGAGAACGTGAGGGTAGGGAGAATGCGTGGAGGGTAGGGGAGAGCGTGGATGGAAGGAGCGTGGGGAGGGAGCGTGGGGAGGGAGCGTGGGGGTGGGGAGAGAGCGTGGGGATATATATATATATATATATATATATATATATATATATATATATATATATATATATATATATATATATATATATATATATATATATATATATATATATATATATATATATATATATATATACTGTATTCTTTTTAATATTAATGACAAAAAATATCAATTTAGCCAATTTTATTTCGTCATTCCAATTATACATTCATGCCTTTTCACCAGATTAACAGGCATGAAGGAAGCTTTACCTGGGTACAGTTTTCCTTACCAGATCCCGCTGTAGATTTCTGACTACTGGTACAGGAATAACAGACACTTCCGAAGGTGTTCATGTATATATAACCTGTAACATGGAGTCACAACCTTCAGAACAATTACGTGAAAATATAAACCAATTGTCTCTTGAATCATTCTTAGAAATAGATCTTGACTGAATTTCATTTTGTATATTTATTATATATCTGGAGGATGCTGAGTTTGTATGAACAGACTAAACTGGTGACGCGACACCAACACAGTTTTAAGACAGAGTTAAGAAGTTTCTGGACACAGATACACATCCACACGACACACAAGTGTTAGTACAGTATTATTCTACACCAAAGGTCCGCAACCTTTCTATTTCCGGTTGCTTGCGGCCAGAAAATTAAAATTTGCGGCCGTCATGACGGCATCCAAAATATGTGATGAGTGGCCGCCTAAGTTGATAAAGTAAGATGAGGTTGTTTGAACACTTGATGCAACCAAATGTGATACTCTTTGTTACACTGAGAAACATTACACCTGGCAGCTGATAACACACACACACAAGTACACACTCAATGCTTGTAATGATAACAGCCCAAATTCACAGGGTTTTTTTTTGAGATTCAGAATAAGATAATTTTGCCCCCATTTGTTTCAAGTCCATGATTTTTTTTGACGATATATTGACGAGGCAGGTCTTGGTGATGCACAGTTGTAGATCCTGGACCTACAGAGTCATTAGTGGAATTTGGGGGAAAAAAAGTACATCACATAACAGAGACACCAGTAGACTTCATGGTGTTTCAATGTTGCCAGCAGACTTACGATAAGAACAAGTACTCTACCGCTCACTAACACAAAGGAACTTGTGGGAGCAGCATCTACCAAATTTGAACCAGATTACACAAAGCTTCCCTACGAGTCTTAAGTAACCATTTCCTTTGTATTGTTGAAAGTGAAATATATTTAACTACGCTCAGTAATATACATTTTCACCCAATAGGTCACTTAAATTTGTCTTGTATACAGTACTTGTGTAAACATGTGGTTTAATTCCACACTTCTTATAATGCCCAGTTCCTGTTGGATTTTTTCTTGTGAATTTAACACATATTGCTTAATGACACTGTGATGACTGCGGCCGGTGAGGTAACTACACATCCCAACTACTACCTTTATAACTACACTAAACCTCACAGCGTCATAACAAGCAGTAGAGGTTATCAAAATACTCTACTACAACACCCGCTCCTAGAACCAACCTAAGGGCAAGTCAGGGAAGGGTCAGGGCAGGGTCAGGTCAGGTCAGGTCATGGGAGGGCAGGGCAGGGCAGGGCAGGGCAGGTCAGGGCAGGGCAGGGCAGGGCAGGGCAGGATCAGATCAGGGCAGGGCAGGGTAGGGCAGGGCAGGGTAGGGCAGATATAGAAGCTCTACTGACAGGAAACACAACACTCAATATTGTCTTCACCAGTATACCTCAGCTCAAGACTCCAAGACACAGGTGTATATTACTGAATCAAGACTCAACGTACAGGTAGCAGAGGTGGGATAACCGAGACAAGTGTATGACAAGTGTGTGACAGGTGTGTGACAGGTGTGTAACGTTACTCGCAGCGATAAAATAAATACTGAATATCTTCCTGACCACAATACGTTGACCACATTACACTGACCTCACCATGAAGACCACACCATGAAGCCCACACCATGAAGACCACACCATGAAGACCACACCATGAAGCCCTGTTCAACCATCTTCCCGTAGGCTTCCACTTCACCTGTATGAAGGGGGGGGGGGCGTTAGTTCCGCTCAGGTATGTGTGAAAAGTAAACAAAGAAATATTCGTGGCCAGAAAACAACAGTGATGTGAATTGAGGAAGTTGTGGTTGGGAGGTCACTGAGAGGAAGTGTCGTATTGCTCATCAGTCAGTTGTTTCTCGTTTGTGTTGTTGTTGTTGTGGTGGTGGTTGTTGTGGTGGTTGTGGTTGTTGTGGTAGTGGTGGTTGTTGTGGTGGTGGTGGTTGTGGTGGTGGTGGTGGTGGTTGTTGTGGTGGTTGTTGTGGTGGTGGTTGTTGTTATGGTTGTTGTTGTGGGTTGTTGTGGTGGTGGTGGTTATTGCTGTGGTGGTTGTGGTGGTTGTTGTGGGTTGTGGTGGCTGTTGTGGTTGTGGTGTCAGTATTGTTGTGGTGGTGGTGGTTGTTGTGGTGGTGGTTGTTGTGGGTGGTGGTGGCTACAGGTTGTTGTGGTGGTGGTGGTGGTGGTGGTGGTGGTGGTGGTGGTTGTTGTTGTGGTGGTTGTGGCGGGTGGGTGGTGGTGGTTGTGGTTGTTGTGGTTGCCAGGTGGTGGTGGTTGGTTGTATTGTTGTGGTGGTGGGTGGTGTGGTGGTTGTTGTTGTTGGTTGTTGTTGTTTGTGGTGGTGGTTGTTGTTGTTGTGGTGGTGGTATTGTTGTTGTTGTTGTGGTGGTGGTGGTTGTTGTTGTGGCGGTGGTGGTTGTTGTTGAGGGGGGTGGTGGTGGTTGGTGGTGGTTGTTGTTGAGGGGGTGGTGGTGGTGGTTGTTGTGTTGGTGGTGGTGGTGGTTGTTGTGGTTGTTGTGGTGGTGGGTGGTGGTTGTGGTGGTGGTGGTTGTGGTGGTGGTGGTTGTGGTGGTTGTTGTGGTGGTGGTGGTGGTTGTTGTGTGGTGGTGGTGGTTGTTGTGGTGGTGGTGGTTGTTGTGGTTGTTGCGGTGGTTGTTGTGGTTGTTGTGGTGGTGGTTGTTGTGGTTGTTGTTGTTGTTGTTGTTGTTGTTGTTGTTGTTGTTGTTGTTGTTGTTGTGGTGGTGGTGGTTGTGGTTGTTGTTGTTGTGGTGGTCGTGGTGGTGGTTATGGGATAATGTTGTAATCTGTCCATTAACCAGTTGTTTGTGTTGTTGTTGTTCAGGATAACGAGGACTACAAAAATCTTCAGACTGAGGTAATGTTTACAACTAGATGGAGACCTCAAAACTGATCTCATGAGAGTGATCAG